>NW_015161422.1:794604-806216 GCF_001447785.1 Gekko japonicus
GCCCGATGCAGATCTTCTGGACTAGAAGCCGACTGGCCGCCCAACATCAGATACAGTAAGCCCTATAAGCTGTCTCCATGTCTTTTATTATTTCCTCTGCTGGCAAGTCTGTCACTGGAGCAATAATTTCACCCAGAGTCTTCTTCAAATCTTCTTTTTCTGTCTCAGGAACCCCCTGGAACCTGAGAATCATATTAGCCTTTTCCATTTGCAGCTGCAACAAATGATTTTCTTGAAGATTTTGTTTCGTTTCCACTTCACCCATTCTTTTCTTCATCTTCTTGCTTGAGGTGTCTATCTCTGTAACTTTCTTAGCCACCAGCTCCACTTTTTTTTTCCGTTTCTGCCAGCTGGCGCTGTTGTGAAGTAAAGTTTTGATTTAACGAGGCCAGTTGCTGGTTAATACCATCGAGCTGATCCATCACTGGCTTGAGCATATCCGCTAACAGCTTCATGATGTCAGCTCCCTCATCCGGCCTCGGACTCTGACTACCAGGCTTTGCTTTAAACTTTCCTCGGGATGCCACCATTTTTCAACTTTGTTTACACTTTCAAACTGCTTCTCCCGGGCTCGAAGCACTCGTCAATTTGCTATTTATACTCAAGTAAGTCTCTCAAAATACACACGCTGTCTGTTTCCTCCCACTCCCCCTTCGCTGCGTTTATCTGTCCTTGCGCTTCAGAGGCGTCCCTCTTTGCGCTCCGCTTTTCCCACGGGGAGGGGGGGTGCCATTTATCAAAGTTTGTTTACTTAGAACTCACGTTAATTGTTGGTCACATTCCTGACCTCGCTCACATCAATCGCTATTTCGCTCGGTCTCCCCTGCTTGTCCCGGTTGGGTTAGCTTGTGCCCTAAGGCCACTCACCGGTAGGACCGTCAGAGTGGAGGGAAGCTTCGATTCTCCAGCAGCAAGCTGTCGAAGAGGCTATCCCTCAAAGCTCTCTGGCCTGGAGCCTTCCACAAAGGCTCCGTGGGGGTGCCACTTGAGGTGGCACCCCTCCATACCGATGGTGTGCTAATCGCCTCCCCGAGCTCTGGGGAGAGCGACCGCCATCGCCAATCCATAGACCAGAAGCCGAGATGGAAATCCTGACGTCAGCTCTTCTGTCACTAAATGTGTCCTAGATATGCTCTTCCCGTACTACTCAAAGCTAGTGAAGAAAGCTCTCATATGCTTATGAGCTTCCTGTGGCAACTGGTGGAAACCAAGTGCTAAACTTAGTCTGTGGCCACACATACTAAATAATCCACTTTCAATGAACTTTCCAACTGGATTTTGCCAGTTCACACAATAAAATCCAGTTTGAAAGTGGATTATTTAGTGTGGGTGACCACAGCCCTAGAGATGTAAAATTTCCCAAAGTGTTGAGACATCCCATTTTTAGATAGGGTAGATGGAAAAGGTATTTTCCTTGTTAGTTTATGCATCTCATTTTCCTTAACAGCTGCAAGACCATCTTATTATTACTTAATCCTTTTAAACAACTGCTATGTTGGATCACTGTACCAAGTTAATGGGCATACTTCTCACAACACAGAGAACATATGAGAATATACTCATTAAGATCTATGCTGGCTCTGACATAAGCTTTTTCTTTTTCTCTCTCTCAGGGTAGGGGCCTTTCCAGGGTTCAACTTCAACCTTGAAATGACTGTTCCTGATAGTAAACTAAATGGTTCTGTGCTGATTATGAAAGCAGTAGCACCAAGCCAGCCTCAGATGAGGGAGATTCCTCAGGTACCCAGAAAAATGGGACTTTGAAAATTAACCACGAAACCCCTGATTCCCCCTGCAATAAAGGGCTAAGTATGCTGCAGAAGGCATAGAAAGGAGAGAACAATTGAGTTAGTCAAAATAATAGAAGGCCTTCTCACAAGAGCTCATAGAATCTTATAGAAAGAGAGTTTTGTGTGTAGGGGGGAGGAATTTTCCAAATATTTTCCCCCTCTGCTGCCATAATTCCCCAATGTGTTGATTCTGAGTACCAAGGCTCAGTTCTAGACCACATGAAGCAATAATACTGATAGTGCCCCCAAGCATGTGCAGAATAGTTCCTGTCACCACCGAGTAATCACAGCCAACGTGACTAGGATTGACAGTAAAAAAAACCAAGCAGTCAAGCTGCCAAAATATTATTATACACAGCTGCAGAGAAATCCTAAGAGAATCTTTGGCCTGATTCCAAACCTACTGCTCTTTCCAGCTCCGACTACACCCTCAATATGTGCTGCAGATTCTTTTATTTGAAAGAACTACTGTGGTTATTTGCCATTCAATTCCCTTCTGTTGTCATAGAATTCCAGTTCAAAGTTCTTTACTTTAACTCTCTGCAGCCTACAGAAGATTCTGCAAGTGATGTTAACACCCCTCATCATATGGCTTGATTTGAAACATTTTTTTAAGTGTTAGGTTTAGGACTTTCATCTTGGTTAGTGTAATTTGGATTGCAGCTTTCATTTCTGTAAGATACGTTCCCATGTTTGTCTAAATCTGGACAGTTTCTTTCAGGCTTAGATAATTGTAAGATGAGCTTTACAGTTGCAAATGTAAGAATTTATTTTAGGGTTAAAATGGAAATGCTTCTCTTGGGAATATACACAATCCTTCACTTGGGAATACACACACACACACGGGTAATCCATATTGTGAATGTTAAATACTATCTGAGCAGAAACTACCTACATACAAGTTGTATGTACGTAATACAGTGTACTTGATTGCTTAAACAAGTTTGCACTTGCAGGCTCTGTTCAGACTTTTAGATTGATACATGGAGCTCAGAAACATTGATAATGGGTACTATCCCGCTCTCATCTCCACAGTTTCGGAATGCATGTATAATTAATAATACAAACAGGAGCTAGCATGTTGGACTGTTTTTGGCAAGTCACATTTCAGAAAGCTGAAAGCTGTAATCCTACTTGAAAGTTTGTATTGAAATAAATGGGATTTACCTCTGAGCTTTCAAGCAAGGGAAACCTTTACCTTTTTATACAGACAGAATCTGACTGTTTTCCTCTTACTCATTTTATCTCCCTTTCCCCTTCAAACTTGGCTTCCTGTACAAGAAATGCATTTCTCCCTTTGCATTTATTGTGTCTCGGATTTCATTTATAGAAAGCTTGCAGTAGTTTTGAAAAGGAATCTTCACACTTAAAATTGAAATCTAAGGCAGGAGAAATGCTTCAGGCTACAAAAGTGTCCTTTCTTTACCCTTTGAAATAAGTCTCCATGAAATCTTGTATAGTCAGATACAGATGGTCAGAAACACCACCAGATTGTTGACTATTTTCACCTCTGTAAATGGTCAATACAGTTTCATAGGACAAGAAACAGACATGGCAGGGGATTTTATTCCAACACTTTCTAAATGGTTAGTTTTTCCATTGTGCTTTTGTATCTCCTGCACTGGATTCAGTTAGCCGTAGCACAGATGTTACCTGGCCCATGTTTTGCATGCAAAATGTCAAGGAGGTAAAGGTCAAGGCAAGTGTAAAATGCACAAAATTGGGGAGTGAATCCTCACTGCCCAGGGTAACGAGCCACCCTAAGTTAACCCTCAGCTGAGGGACTCCCACCCTACTGGGTGTTAATTAAAAAGTCAGCCCTACAAGGTGGGACACTTGCAAGTTGAGTTCCAAAAACAATTACTTTGGCAGCTGTAGCCAAACTAAGCCAAAGTACTGGATTTAGACTGAAGTCCCCAACCTCCCCAAAAGTATAATTAATAAAGTTTATTAAAAGAAATGTGCAGAAAGTTACAAATATAAGATCAGTGCAAAAACAGGGGAGAAAACAAGAAAACTAAATAGCTAACATAGAATACTTATTTCAGGCTTTAGTCCTCTGACATAAGTGTTACCTGGTCTAACCTGAAGGTACAGAGTCCAAAAAGAATTCCAAAGTCCAAAAGCAGGTGTTCCAGCCATGCAAGGCGCAATCAAGGAAGGATTAATGATCAACACTAAGGATCAAAACTAGAACAAATGGTCTGGCTTTGTATGCCCGACTACCTGCAGCTGGCCTGATCCTGTTTGGCCAAACAGGTGTGCTGCTAAGACATGTGACTACATACCTCTACAGCTGACATGTATTCACAATCAAGCAAATTTCTCATACCCAAGGTTCCTTGTGCTACTGAGATGAAATGTGGGTGTGAAACGCCCTCTAGGACTTGTCACATGGCAGGGTTAGCATGGTCTGGCCCTGCCTCTAATAAGCGCTTATGGGAAATATCGCTTCAAACTCCTGGCAGCTGGTGGCCAATGGAATTGCAGGAGGAAGCTGCTGGAATTTGTAGGGTGGCTGTGATGGCAGTGTTTTTTAAAGTGTGCTTTTTAAAAATTGAATTCTTCAAAAAATTCAAAGCCAGGGTAGAGAATATAGAAGCCTAATCCTGTGTCCTGTGCGCTGACATTTTTATTTAAAAGCTTGGAGTGAAGCTGGAGACACGGCATAATTTTCAGACTGCCTCCCTCCCCCCTCCCTCTCTGAAAAAAACCTCAATTTTTTAATTAACCCCTTTCCCAACCACGTGTGCCGCAAAGCTGTAGGCATAAAACAGCTGAAACACATAGGTTTTAAATAAGGTTTTTAAAAGGAAACACATGGGGCAAAGATCTGCTTACGCGCACACTGCTAAATGAATTTTTAAAATAGTGCACAAGTGTGGTCTCTAGCTTCCCAAACGGCTTGATTTCACAAGAGAAAGTTCAGACATCGGGAACTGCGTGGTGAGACCAGTTCTGAGGATGCCAGCCTCCAGGTGGGACCTGGGGATCCCCTGGAATGACAGATCATTTCCAGACTAAAGAGATCAGTTCCCCTGGAGAAAATGGATGCTTTTCAGGATGGACTGTATGGGCATTGTACCCCACTGAGGTCCCTGTCATCCCCAAGCTCCACCCCCAAATCTTCAGGAGTTTCCTAACCTGGATCTGCCAACCCTTCCCCCCCATCCCCCGCTGGTGGCTAGGGGAGACCTGGCAACCCTGACCAGTTCAATCTGTAAAGGTCTCATTTTTTCCAGTGTCAGGAAAGTCAGCTGTGAGTACAGGCTGCCAACGACTGCAGAACAGGAGACAGATGTCACTGAATGATCTTTTTTTTTTTAACCACCGAAGGGATATTTTTATTTTGCATTAACTACAAACTACAAAGAAAATTAGGGAGGGAAACTACAACTAGGGATAAAGGAAAGATAACTACAGTAAACTAAAAACCCAAGAGGAGGAGATCTTATTTCTGTTAATGTAAATGTTAGTACCACAAGTGTTAGTATCACAATATACTTGTAGAGTTCCTGTTTGTCTTCCACGTTTATATGTTACTGTGTTAATTGTTATGAGAAAACTTTCTGATCATTTTCATGTTCTTCGCTTCAAAAGGCCAAATTCCGAGTCCTTCTGCCTGTATTTCGACTTTCTGTCTCTAAAATCACAGACAACTTTGGCAGGTCCTGCACCCATTTCTGTAGCAGTCTTCTTCCATTCCAGAGGTAGCAGAGTCACTAGATTTCATTTCTTCCTCCTTAGACTCTTCCTCTGTTCCAAGCTGACGTTACAAAAACTCCTTAGCCTTGAAAATGGAGTCTACCTTCTCTCTTTTGTTGTTAATCTTAAAGATGACACCTTCCGGGATCACCCACCTGTACGTTATTCCATTAGTTTGAAGAAAAGCAATCAAATCTTTGTAATTTTTCCTATTTTGCCGAATTTCAAATGGAATGTCTTTTAGAGTCTTGATTATTACATTTCCCATTTTCAGTGGAGTTGCTGATGTCGCTTTTAAAATATCATCTCTGGTCTGTCTTCTTGAGAATCTGACCACAATTTCTCCAGGTAGGCTATTTTTTAATATATAATTGGAGTATTCCCTATAGGCCACCTCCATGTCTTTTACCAATTCATCCGCTGTGAAGCCTATCACTGGAGCGATGATCTCGCTAAGCAACTTCCTCAGGTCCTCTTTCGCTGCTTCAGGAATTCCCTGGAACCTGAGAATCATGTTGGCTTTTTCCATCTGTAATTGTAGTACACGATTTTCTTGAAAATTCTGCTTTATTTCCACTTCTCCCAATCTTTTCTTCAACTTCTTATTTGTGGTGTCCATCTCTTTGATTTTCTCATTAGCCTGCTCCACTTTCTTTTCCGTTTCATTCAGCTGGAGCTGTTGAGATGCAAAGTTCTTATTCCTCACAGTCAGTTGCTGGTTAATACCATCGAGTTGCTCCATCACCGGCTTGAGCATATCCACTAGTAATTTAATGACATCTGCCCCCTCTTCCGGTTTGGGACTCTGACTGCCTGGCGGTTTCATTTTCAACTTTGCATGCTGGGCCGCCATTTTTACGATTTGTTTACACTTCCTACCGGTTCTTCCCAACTCGAGAAACTCGCTCCACAATGTCAAAAATCAAGTAAGTCTCTCACAACACACACACTGCTTTCCTCCCCTCTCCCCCTTCGCATCGTTTATCGGTTAGTTCGCATAAGAGGCATCCCTCTTTGCTTCCGTTTCTTCCCACATGGGGGGGGGGGAATCCGCTTTTTTAATAGTCCATTTTATTCAGAACTCACGTTCATTGTTGGTCAGATTCTCTGACCATGCTGCCTTTTAATGATATTCCGCTTGATCTCCGGCGCTTGTCCCGGTCAAACCAGCTTGTGCCCAAAGGCCACACAGCGACTGGACCATCAAGGTGGAGGGGAGCCTCGATTCTCTGGCATTAGGCTATCAAAAAGGCTACCCCTCAAAAGCCCTCTGGCCTGGAGCCTATCGCAACAGCTCCGCGGGGGTGTCACCCCTCCAGGCCACTGGTGTGCGGATCGCTCTCCCGCGACTCGGGGAGAGCATCCACCATCGCTGTTTCATAAACCGGAAGTTGTCTGAATGATCATTTTTAATCCATAAGGGAGAAGCAATGAAATCAGGTCAAATAGCCTGTCAGATCACAACCTATGTCTCTGGTGGGGAGGTATTATTCTTAATGAGATGACCTTAAGATTGACTATTGTCTAATCAATGTGTTGCCAATACACTAAAGATGCTAAGGTTCTTTGACTTGTGTGGCTAGCCAATAAACCATAAGGACAAAGAAGAAAAAAGGGGGAAAAAACTGAACCTAAACCTAGAATTCAGAACCTAAAAAGGTTAGTCAGGAATAGAAAAGGGCCAACTCTAAAAATCTAATTATAAAATATACAAAAATATATATGTGTGTTTATTCAACATAAATTAAAATAACAACCAAGGGCCCATTCATACCTCATATAAAACTATAAAAACATACAAGGGCTAATAAGATAGACCTAATAAGATAGACCTAACGCATTTTGGCCTTTACAGGCCTTCCTCAGAGGTCTAATACATACGGAACATATTGGCTGATGTGCAAAAATACATACAGTCCTACATATACAAAATATGGAGTAAAGACCAGAAATCAATTGCTGTAAAAATAAAAGAAATACAAGATTAGACACATATACAACTAATACATACATTGTAAATACAATGTATTACCAAACAAAAAACCATCAATTTTCTTGATGAAATATAAATGCTGAATGAAAATAGTCACCTCTGGTCAACTGTATATTCTTCAGCATTCATATTTCATCAATTTTCTTTATTTTCAGTTAGTAGGTGTTTAATGCATTGACTCATACACTTTTATTGTTTCTAGAGAAGTACCACTGGACATGTGATTTCACTGGAGGCTTCATTTGTATTTTTGTATTTCTTTTCCTTGCCCAGTGGTTAAACTTTGGAAGTAAGTCAATGGTTTTTTGTTTGGTAATGTGCTGGCCAGTGCTGGCAGGCACCATCAAGGAGGGCCTTGGCTTCTGTGCCCTGTTCCTTTGGCCCTTGGGGCAACTGGTTGACTGCTGTGTGAAACAGCATGGTGGACTAGATGGACTACTGGTCAGATCCAGCAGGATGTCTTTAAGATTAAGTAGTCATAAATTTATATATGTTTTAATGCAGATTCCAGATGTTGGATTAGTAGGTTTGAAGGAGATTGGGAAAAAACTTACTTAAGTAAAGGCTAAAAATAAAGACTGCTAGAAAAGCTCAAAAGGTTGGTAGAGAGAAACAAGGTGTTTTCCCATTTATCAACTGTTATCAGTAAGCAGGGTGAAAGAGTACCAGCAGGCGAAGACTGCTGAATCATGGACCTTTAGCAGACCTGTCTCCCATGCTTCTCGTGGGAGCTAAGGCATGCATAGTGGAAGAATGGGGAACAACAAAACTGGGTATTTATGATGCCATAATCTGTGCTAAATCCAAATGACTATTTTAATATTCCATCCTCTTATACACACCTATATCAGTATCTATATTACCTTACATGGACTTTATTACGTCATCCCTCCTTGGATTTAAATGATGTTTCAGTATTTTATCCTGCTTCACTTAACCTTTTGTTCAGTTTCTTCTGCTCTCACAGAGTCATTTACTTAGTACAGTATGATGTATTCATCAGTATTCTAGCTGTTTCAATCTATATCTTTGTGGAATAATCTATCTGAAAATCTCTAGCTGAAGTGACAAAGAAGGTTTGCACAGACCTTGTCACAAATGGGGAAGAAAATCAAACATTTATTTTGAAACAGTTAATATTGCTGAATATAATTTTTGTAATCTGATTTAATGTGTTAGCTTTTCTAAGCAAAGCAATTGTTTCCTAAAGTTAGAAGGATCATGACTCATAAGAATTTTCAAAATGGCAAACTTAAAAGTTATAGATGAACCTCTTCTGTATAAAGATATTAAAAGTTCATTCCTAAGAACACTTTGCCAACAGTCAGCCCCATAGATCTGAGTAGGATTCTGAACATACCTGCTTAAAATTGCTCTGTAAACTTTGTCACTAATCCTGGGATGGAAGGCAATTTACCACACATACCACCAACGTTCCCTCTAAGCTGTGGAGTCTTGTGAGCAAAAATTCTACTTTGTGAGCTACTACCATTAAAGCCGTGAGCAAGCAATTTGGCTACTGCATAAATTAGTTTACTCTGGAGCCATCCTTCCTGAGCGAAGACAAAAATGTGTGAGCTGGAGGCTCAAAAACTGTGAGCTGGCTCACACTAACTAAGCTTAGAGGGAACACTGCATACCACCTGTTCAAACCTGTCCATGGTGGTGCCCTGTTCTACATGCTCATATTGGTGGGGGTAAGCTGATAGACATGACGCAGGATAGAACTTTCCCAGTTATGGCTTCCCAACTCTCTGCCCCAAGAAGCTCACAGTGGCCACTATAGGTCTGCTAGCATTCTGTGAAGATTATGTTAGTTCAGGGTGTTAGTTCATTTTCTATTCAGCCGCTGCTTTATGTTTGTGGTGAGTTTTATTTGCCATTTTTATTTTTCTTCTGCTGATCGTGCTGTTAAATGTGCAGTTAGATTGTCTGAAATTGTTTTGCACTTGTAAGATTCTGTAAACTGCATTAATTGCTATAATGCATCAGATTGGCAGAAAAGACATTTTCCAAATAAAATTAAATCAAATAATCTCAAAGCTAAGTCTAGATGAGCCCTTTGATAGTTTCACCTTGACAAGCTGCTACTTGAAAAAATACTGATCTGTTTGTGTGAACATGTGTGAAAGGGATAGGGATCTTTCCACACTTTTCCTTGAGAACAGTAAGTTTTGGCTCCTGTGAGAATCTCGTTTTAATCAATTGAACTCTGAGGCATGAATCACAGCATGGAATGCACAAGGGAATATGCAGATTGGAGCAATTTATTATCCGTACCCATGTGACACTTATGTAATCACATTACAGATAGCATTTTAAGTTACAATTGGCCCACTAGTTAAGGAAAGTATTTTATGTTTCCTTAGTATTGTAGATTGATTGCTACCTAAATCTAAGGTTGCCAAGTCAATTTTTCTTACCGGTGGGGGAACCTTGCCGGGCTCCAGGAGCCGTCCGCTGATGTGTGCGCACGCACGCAAAGCGTGTACGTGCCGCCAGCACGTCACCAGAAGTGACGCGCGATGTCGATCATGTTGAAGGCATGGCCCCGATTGTCAGAGGGAAAACCATAGAGTTTTCCCTACGACGATCACCTCCGGTGACGCAGCCACGCTGCGCTTCGGGGGGCGGAGTTCCCCCCGGGGCCCGATTCTGTGGCGGTGGGAATCAGGCGTCTGAAGCGGGGGTTTACCCGCTCCCCGCCCCCACTTGGCAGCCCTACCTAAATCTGATATTCCTGAAAGAGAAGTGCATTTGTCATATTATAAACTGATCATCTGCAAAGGCCCAAGCTTATATTTAAAAAACTACTCATTCTCAACTCACAAGAGAAGCAAAGTAACCAAACTGATCAATCTCTCTTAACACAATGGAGTGTTAACAGAGGTAATTTCCTGCTGTTCCAGCTGACTGGCCTTAATAATATTATGCCCGTTTTTATTTCAGAATTTTGAATTTGAAAGTAAAATTGCTCCAACTGCAGCATACCCTATTATGGAATAAAGCAACTGTGAAAATCCCCCCTAGAGAACAGAATCTTGTTAAAAAGGTGGTCTTTATCAATGTGAACATCAGAACACTGACATTTGTTATGGATTCTTCCAAATGACCCAGTTTAGGCAACTGGCTCCCTACCTGTCTTGCCCCAACCTGGTGTTGGATCCCCAAGCATCGAGAATAAATCCACGTTTCAAAGAAAGTAAAGTTTATTTCAAAGCATTGGAAAGATACTCAAACACGTTCTTTGTTAGAACTGAACACAAGCAGTTAGGGCAGACATGATAAAGGGATTCAAGTTAGAAACACAACCAATGGATAACGTTCCCGCTGGCGGGCAGGAGAAAACGGTTGCCTGCTCAAGTCTTGGGAACCAGGCGAACAGTAGACAAAACACAGGTGCAGTTCACAGGCTTGGTGCAGTTCACAGGCTTGATAAGTAAGAAGCTAACAGCGAAGCATACTCTCCCCCTCACATCCTCCAGTTGTTTTACTTTGGCATTACAGCATAGAAAACACAGGGGCCAGCTGGCAGGGACAGGGATCACATATGTACAATCAGAAGTTACACAGAACACCATGGCAGCTTGCTGACACCCGCATACAGGGATGTCCTTGGGCAATGTCCCCAAAACAATGAAATCACCCGGAAATGACATCATCGCATCGCCGATGTCGGGGTGACACTCTAGCTTTTGGGCAAAACTCTATGGTTTTTTCCCTTCAAAACCATAGAGTTTGGCCAAAAACCTAGATTGTCACACACCCCTGATGTCAATGACGCGATGACATCACTTCTGGGTAACATCATTGCGCACCACACGCTTCGCACTCATGGCAGAAGATCCTGACCAGAAACCGGGATCCCCTCACCGGATCACAGGTAGGACCTGGCAACCCTACTTCATATCCTATTGAGGTCCCTCCCCAAACCCCACCCTCCTCAGCAATGTTCCCTCTAAGCTGTGGAGTCTTGTGAACAAAAATTCTGCTCTGTGAGCTACTGGCATTAAAGTTGTGAGTGAGTGATATGGCTACTGCATCAATTAGTTTGCCCTGGAGCCATCCTTCCTGAGCTAAGACAAAATTGTGTGAGCCAGAGGCTAAAAAACTGTGAGCTAGCT
>NW_015161422.1:807453-821623 GCF_001447785.1 Gekko japonicus
GGCCGTGCCAAGACCGGCTCCGAAGTGAACATCCGCTTCAAATTGTCAAACGCCTCTGCGCAAGCAGGAGACCATTTGAGCGGGGCACCAGGTTTCGTGGCGTCAAAACCCTTCCCCTTGGTTTTCAATAAATCAGTTAGTGGTAGTGCAATCTGGGCGAAGTTATTGATGAAATTTCTGTAAAAATTGGCAAAACCGAGGAACATTTGCAGCTGGCGCCGGGTTTTGGGGGGTTCCCAGTCTAGCACTGCTTGTATTTTAGCTGGATCCATCTCCACCCGCCCCTCAGAAATGCGGTAGCCCAAGAAATCAATGCAGGGTTTGTGAAATTCACATTTAGACAATTTGGCGAACAGTTTGTGCTTGTGTAACTGGTGGAGGACCTTGCGCACCAATTTAATATGAGAAGGAAGGTCCTGTGAATACAGTAACACATCATCAAGGTAAAGGACCACCCCCTTGAACAGAAAGTCATGAAGGACCTCATTAATGAGGTTCATGAAGACCCCCGGAGCCCCTTGAAGACCGAAGGGCATAACCAGATATTCAAACTGCCCCAAAGGTGTGTTAAACGCAGTCTTGCTTTCATCCCCCTCCCTGATGCGCACCCGGAAATATGCGTCCCGCAAGTCAAGCTTAGAGAAGATCTTGCCTTTAGCGGCCTCAGCCACCAAATCCTTGATGAGCGGGAGAGGGTAGGCGTTGGAAAGAGACACAGCATTCAAACCCCGATAATCCGTGCATAACCGAAGCCCCCCATCCTTCTTCTTCCGGAAGAGCACAGGAGCCGCAAAAGGGGAGGAAGCAGGGCGAATGAAGCCCCGCTCTAGATTCTTGTCAATAAAGTTGCGGAGCTCATCTTTCTCCGCTGGCCCCATCGCGTAAATTTTCCCTTTAGGCAGTTTACAGTCAGGTAAAAGTTCAATAGCACAGTCAGTGGGGCGATGGGGCGGTAGCTCGTTTGCCTCCTCCTCTCCAAAAACTTCAGCCAAGTCTCTATACTCAGGAGGCAGAGACGCCAACTCTTCCGGCTGCAAAACAGCGCAGGGGAATTGCGTGGCGGGCCGTTCACCCCAAGAGTCTAACCACGCATGATCCACGCATTTCGGAGACACAAATTTGATCTTCCCCTCCTCCCAAAGTATATAGGGGTCATGAGTAAACAGCCAAGGACTGCCAAGAACCAAATCAAATTGTGACTTCGGGGTAACAATAAAAGACCGTTGCTCCCAATGGTCGCCAGCCCCCAAACGCAAAGGCATAGTTTCGTGTGTACAAGGTTCCATGGGGGCCCCATCCATTTGGGTAAAAATGATAGGGGATTTCAGGGCGGAAACCCCCGCTTCGAGCCCTAGGATCACTTTAGGGCTGATCAAATCCCTCCCGCACCCTGAGTCAATCAATGCCCTTACCCTGACATGAGTTCCCAGGATGGGGTTCATTAAGGATACAGTCACAAAAAAAAGGGAGGGGGTTTCTCTCACCACCTTCGGCGCAGCAGGAGAACGGCCGTGTCGCTTCGCGCCACTCACAACAGGCCGTTGTCGTTTTCCGCTGGTTCTCCCACCAATTCCTCCTCGGATTCCGCCGTAACCAGCTCGGGTTCTTCCGGATCTTGGGCAGCTTGCAGAGCCTTGGAAAATTTCGGCTTAGCGAGCCCCTTCTTCCCGGGCAGCGGAGTCTTCGCCTTTGGCGTGGGGGGCTTGTCTTTACTTGGGCGGTTTCCACAATCCATGGCAAAGTGTCCTTTCTCACCGCACTTTAGACAGAGCCCCATCTTCATGCGGAGGTCCCTTGCTGATTCCGACAGGCGTTAAGGCCGCTGCTTTGGCGTAGCGGACGTAGTGGGTCGGCCTCCAGTCGCAGCCAGGTCGAGTTTGATCATGTTGAGACGGTCTTCAGCGTTTTCAGCTTCCTGTACCCAAGCCATTAGGGAGATAGGGTTGACCGACCGTAAAACAGTCTCTCGTATTTCAGCATTTAGTCCCAGTCGGTACATCTCCGCTAAAATGTGATCTGGACAATCTCGCAGCTTCGCGGCTTGTTTGTGGAATTCACGCGTGTATTCGCGAACTGAATTCCGGTTCTGCCGGTAGGTACGCAGGAACGCTCTTGCTCTTTGGCTCGCGTTGACATCCTCAAATCTAGCCCGGAGCGCCCACATGAATGCGCGTAAATTGAAGAGTTCCGGACCGCGGTCATTGTGCAGCCTAACATACCATGTGGCGGCGTCTCCTTTCAGCCTTGCTGAGATCTAACAATATGTTGGATCCCCAAGCATCGAGAATAAATCCACGTTTCAAAGAAAGTAAAGTTTATTTCAAAGCATTGGAAAGATACTCAAACACGTTCTTTGTTAGAACTGAACACAAGCAGTTAGGGCAGACATGATAAAAGGATTCAAGTTAGATACACAACCAATGGATAACGTTCCCGCTGGCGGGCAGGAGAAAACGGTTGCTTGCTCAGGTCCTGGGAACCAGGCGAACAGTAGACAAAACACAGGTGCAGTTCAGAGGCTTGATAAGTAAGAAGCTAGCAGCGAAGCATACTCTCCCCCTCACATCCTCCAGTTGTTTTACTTTGGCATTACAGCAGGGAAAACACATAGGCCAGCTGGCAGGGACAGGGATCACATATGTACAATCAGAAGTTACACAGAACACCATGGCAGCTTGCTGACACCTGGCCACAGTAGTCCATGCAATAGTCACCTCCAGAACAGACTAATGTAATTTGCTCTACGCGGGCCTACCCATGTCTGACCAAGAAGCTCCAACTGATCCAGAATGCAGCCACGTGGGTCCTTATGGGGACCCCTTGGACAGCACATATTCAATCTGTGCTGTGCAAGTTGCATTGGCTTCCAGTGGAGCACTAGATCAGGTTCAAGGTCTTGGTTTTGACCCTCAAGGCCCTTAGCAGTCAGGGACCCACATACCTTCAGGACCACTTCTCTCAGTATGCCCTCGGAAGAAAAAGGAAGAGAAGAAGAGATTGGATTTATACCCCGCCCTTCACTTGGAGTCTCAGAGCGTCTTACAATCTCCTTTCCCTTTCCCTTCCCACAACAGACACCCTGTGAGGTAGGTGGGGCTGAGAGAGCTTTTTCAAGAACTGCTGTTTCAAGAAGAGCTCTGACAGAACTATGGCTTGCCCAAGGTCATCCAGCAGCTGCAAGTGGAGGAGTGGGGAATCAAACACTTAACCAGTACACCAAACTGGCTCTCCAAACTGGAAGAACGTTACACTCTGGGAATAAGAACTTTCTTGTGGTCCCCAGCCCAAGAGAGATCCAGCTGTCCTCAATTAGGGCCAGGACTTTTTCAGCCCTGGCTAGGGTTGCCAAGTCCATCTTTGTCCCCAGCGGGGAACTTTGGGGGGTGTTCCCAGAGGGAGTGGGGCATCCCCAATGTGATGACATCACGTTGGGGACATCCTGGCTCCAATCCCCATCCCCATGCACCCAATACCGCTGGCTGCAAATTAGGTTCAGTGTTAAGTGTAAAGTGATGCATATGGTGAAAACTACACTGATGAAGTTTAACTGGTAATGACTGACCAGGAAAGAGATCTTGGGGTCATGGAAGACAGTTGGAGAGTGGCAATATCAGGGTAAGTCTTTCTGCCTTTTGTGGATCTTTGAAGGAATCTTGTTAACTGCTCTAGACTACATGTATCATTTTTTGACACTAGTGGGGGTGGAGATTGACATCTCATAATCAATTGCAGACACGACTCTATGAAGAAAAAAGTAGTAAATTGAAGTTTCCAGCATCTGCCCATGTCATGTAGAAAGGAGATCCCACATTTAGATAGAAATTCTCCAAAACTAGGGAATGAATGCCAATAATTTTATTATTCTCAAAGCAACAAGAAGAATCATGGTGTATGTGTGTGTGTATACTAGCTAGAAACCCGTGCTTCGCTATGGTATTTAAATACCATAAATCCAGTTATAATACTTCTAGGGAGAACATTTTTTGTGGTTTAGGAAGGTTTTTTTGGTTTTTTGAATTGGTCTTGTAATATAATAGCATAGTATCTGAGCTTCACAAAGGTGTTTCTGAGCTTCACAAAGGTATTTGAATAATGTGAAGTGTGTTGATGGTGAAAACCAATGAAGTGAATTTCAAAGTATAACATTTGTTGAAGGAATTACAAAGGAGAAGATTGTAGGGTAAAAAATGAAGTAAGAAATATGCACAACTTTTTTCTCTCTACTGAAGGACTTCTTTGTAGAACACATTGGTGGTTGCATCCTCAGGTGCTAGGATTACCAGGCTGCTGGGTAAGCTCACTGTGGAGCAGACCACGTAGAACTGCCTATGTGAGAAGCAGTCCTCTGTTAAGTAAATTCCTGCTACCTTCAGCGTCTGCCCCTGGGACATGTTGATGGTTATAGCAAAGAAGACCTTGAGGGGGAACTGCAGCCTCCAGTACTCAAAGGGGTTATCTGGTGGTACGAGTGGTATGTGTGGTATGAACACTGACTCCCCCTGAGCACTGCCAGTGTCAATGACATTCCTGTTGAGGGCCACTGCAGAGTCTGGTGCCACTGAAGAGTTTGGGCAAGTTGAGGTTGCACAGCAGCAGAACTGGAGCCCCCACTTCGAGAAGAAGCCAGGAAGGTTGAGGGTGCTGAGGAACTCCACAGGGTAGCGGACCGCATCATTTGTTTGCCCTACTGAGTCCACAGTTCTGTACTCCATTTCTGCCCCTTCAAAAGAGTTCAGTAGAGTTTCATTAATGACGGCAGCCTTGTCATTCTTAGGGGCCAGAATGGCATGCTCGCACAAGTAGTCCATGGATTTCTCCATGATAGTGGCGATATCAGGGTATTTCCTGGCTGTTAAGTCTGGTAGGGTCCTCACTACTGAGGCCAGGCCTGCAGGGGTGGTCACCTTTCTATTGGTCTGGGGGATATTCTTCGTCCCCTATTTTTAGCAGGAGTTCAGAGAATTTCCCAGTGGACACATCGCGTCTCAAGTGGACCCTACTTCTTGGCCCCAAATGATGTCATGTTGAAGCATCCATTGTACTTACGAACATGGTCCATGAAACAGGGTCCATTGTACTTATGAACATGGTCCAGTCTCCCAGGAGCAGGTTGTAGAGAGGCTTGGGCAGAGGTCCGAAGGATGAGAGCTGCACTTTGCCATTGCTGCAACACATGCCGATGGCCTCCTCCTTCCACTTGAGGGCATTGCAGCACTGGCATTTGTGTGTCATGGTACTGAGAGCTACAGTGGCACAGGAGTAACACTGCATCAGTAACACTGTCTAACCATCTCATCCTTTCCCATCCCCTTCTGTTACCTTCAACCTTTCCCAGCATCAGGGTCTTCTCCAGTGAGTGCTCCTTTCTCATTTGGTGACCAAAGTATTTGAGCTTCAGCTTCCATATCTGGCCTTCCAGCGAACAGTCAGGTTTGATTTCCTTTAGGATGGACTGATTTGATCTCCTTGCAGTCCAAGGGACTCTCAAGAGTCTTCTCCAGCACCATACTTCAAAAGGATCTATTCTTCGGTGCTCATCCTTCCCTATGGTCCAACTCTCGCAGCCATACATTACTACTGGGAATACCATTGCTTTGACCATACAGACTTTTGTTGGCAGGGTGATGTCTCTACTTTTTATTATGCTGTCCTGGTTAGCCATAGCTTTCCTCCCAAGGAGCAGGCATCTTTTAATTTCATGGCTGCAGCCACCATCTGCAGTGATCTTGGACCCCAGGAACGTGAATTCTGTCACTGCTTCCATGACTTCCCCTTCTATTTGCCAAGGAGTGATGGGGCTGGATGTCATGATCTTAGTTTATTTGATGTTGAGTTTCAAGCCAACTTTTGTGCTCTCCTCTTTCACTCTAAACAAGAGGCTCTTTAGGTCCTTTTCACTTCATATCTGGGGTTGTTGATTTTCCCGCAGCAATCTTAATTCCGGCTTGTGATTCATCCAGGCCGGCATTTTGCATGATGTACTCTGCATATAAATCAAATAAGCAGGGTGACAATACACATCTTTGTCATACTCCTTTTCCTATGCTAAACCAATCAGTTGTTCCATGTCCTGTTCTAACTGTTGCTTCTTGACCCTCTCAAGAGACATGTGAGGTGGTCTGGTACTGCCATCTCTTTAAGGACTTGCCACAGTTTTTTGTGGTCCACACAATCAAAGGCTTTAGTGTAGTCAATGAAGCAGAAGTAGATGTTTTTCTGGTACTCTCTTGCTTTCTCCATAATCCAGCGAATGTTGGCAATTTGACCTCTTTAGGGGTCGAATTTCTAAAAATCCCTTCTTAGTAGGCGCTGATGTCATGGAAGGAATGCATTCCCTGAATTTCATGTTCAGGGAATGCATTATATATCCAGGGCTCTTGGGTCCTAAACGTGGGTAGTTTTGGATTGGAGAGAATCCAACCAGCTTTCCCACGACCTGTCCCAACTTCTCTTCTTGCTACAGCCTCCATCTCACAGGACTTCTATTCATTCAGGTCCCGTGATCTCCAGCATAACCTTTCTGATTGGTCAAAGGGGCCCTTCCGCCCTTTTTCATCAGGAGAAAAGCTGGCTGGATCTACCACTTTGGCTCTTGCATTCCACCTTATTAGTTATTAAGCTTATCCAACAATGTATATAATCAGAAGCAGGGGTCCTTTGGAGCTGGAGTGCGCCGGAGCACTGCTCCGGCAGCCCAGGAGCTGGCACAAATGACGATGGCAGCAAGCCCCGCCCCCAGCTCCCCACGCTATGGCTTGTCGCTGGCTTCCCGGGGCCCGCGCTGGAGCACTGCAGCCCCAGGGAGGCCTGAGGAGACCCGTTGCTGTCCTCCCGGGGCCCGTGCTGGAGTGCTGCGTCCCCAGGGAGGCCTGAGGAGGCCTGTTGCTGTCCTCCCGGGGCCCATGCTGGAGTGCTGTGGCCCCAGGGAGGCCTGAGGAGGCCTGTTGCTGTCCTCCCGGGGCGCATGTTAGAGCGCTGCAGGGAGGCCTGAGGAGGCTTGTCACCGGCCTCCCAGGGTTCGCGCTGGAGCACTGCAGCCCCAGGGAGGCCTGAGGAGGCCCTTTGCTGGCCTCCAGGGGCCCGCACTGGAGTGCTGAGGCCTGAGGAGGCCTGTTGTCAGCCTTCCGGGGCCCGCGCTGGAGTGCTGCGGCCCCGGAGAGGCCTGAGGAGGCCTGTCGCCATCCTCCCAGGGCCTACGCTGGAGCGCTGTGGCCCTGGGGAGCCTTGAGGAGGCCTGTCGCCGTCCTCATGGGGCCCGCGCTGGATCATTGCGTCCCCGGGGAGACCTGAGGAGGCCTGTCGCCATCCTCATGGGGCCCGCACTGGATCATTGCGTCCCCGGGGAGACCTGAGGAGGCTGGTCGCCGTCCTCCCGGGGCTCGCACTGGAGCGCTGAGGCCTGAGGAGGCCTACTGCCGGTGTCTTGGGGCCTGCGCTGGAGCGCTGCATCCCCGGGGAGACCTGAGGAGGCTGGTCGCCGTCCTCCCGGGGCTCGCACTGGAGCGCTGAGGCCTGAGGAGGCCCATTGCTGGCCTCCCGGGACCCATGCAGGAGCGCTGCGGCCCTGACGAGACCTAAGGAGGCTCGTCGCTGGCCTTCTGTGGCCCGTGCTGGAGCGCTGAGGCCTGAGGAGGCCCGTTGCTGGCCTGCTGGGACCCACGCTGAAGCGCTGAGGCCCTGGGGAGGCCTGAGGAGGCCCATCACCAGCTTCCCAGGGCCTGCGCTGGAGCGCTGCGGTAAGTGAGCGACCCGTCTGAGGGATCCGTGGGGGTGGTGGGGGCTTGATGGGGGTGGGGTAGGAGAGCCTTCCTCCCCCATTTCTTTGCCCTCTTTCTTTTCCTCCTTTCCTTCTCTCCTTTCCTTTTCTTTCTCTCTTTCCTTTTCTTCCTTCCTTTCTCTCTTTCTTTCCCTTCTCTCTCTTTCTTTCCCTTCTTCTGTCCTTCCCTCTTTCCTTCTCTCTTTTTATCCCCTCTTTCCTTCCTTCCTTCTTTCCTTCTCTTTCTTTCCCTCTTTCCTTCCTTCTTTTATTCTCTCTACTCTCTCTCTCCTTCCTTCCCTCTTTCCTCCTTCTGCGGCCGAACTTTAGTGAGAAGGGGTTAAAACTTTAAACCCCTTCTCTCTTCACTCCCCCCCCCCCCGCAGGTTGGCTGGGGAAGGGAAGGGGAGGCTTTTGAAGATGCCCCCCCCCTTTTGCTTCCCCTTCTGACATCATTTCCGGTGATAAAGTAACCCAAGGGGTACAGCAATGGATAATCACAAAGACAAACAAAATTGCTGCAGATGTGCATACAATTAGAAAATAGTTGGCAATAATATAGAACAATAGAATTCTAAGATGTTTTAATTCTTGTTTTCAGCAAAGAGCGCCATCGAGATGACGTCGAGATGAGCAGAAACGCAGATTACGAACTTCTCGAGTTCTAGCGTTCGTTTCGATACAGTTCTTTATCAAACAAATCTCAGAATCTCAGTTCTTTAATGCTCTTCATACGAATACTTCACAAGAAGGAATTCCTAAATCCAGAAACTTTTCCAAACAGCTTTGGACTAACAATTTTCAACCTCCATCGGACGGTTTCTGTGTTTCTGCTCATCTCGACGTCATCTTGATGGCGCTCTTTGGTGATGTGGTGATCTATATTATTGCCAACTATTTTCTAATTGTATGCACATCTGCAGCAATTTTGTTTATCATTTCCGGTGATGTGAGGGGGTGTGGCATATGCTAATGAGCTATTATGCTAATAACCTAGTAGCTCATTAGCATACCTTATGCTAATGAGCTCCTGCAGCTCTTTTTCTACGAAAAGACCCCTGATGAGAAGTACATGAAAGTCATCCAAGCCATGCAGTAAAAGCAAAATCTGGCAGAACTTCTCCTGAGGCAAGAGCTATGGACTCTTGACAGTGTCTTGAGTAAGTAACATTCAATTTCCTTTGCTCTTGTCTTTTGGAAGAGAACTGAGGGTTCTGTGGGCTTCCCCTGTAATGTCACTTGATACTGGCTAGGCTTTCTTTTTTTCTGCAGGAATCTCCTTTAATTTGGCACCTATACTCCCCCTTCTCACACAGCTAGTTGCAATTCTCCCAGAGTGATTTAAATAGGATGAAATCATAGGAAGAAATGAGCACCCTTTCTCCAGTGACATTTCCTCATCTTCAAAGGAGCTTCATGGGATACTAATTATAGTTTTTAAAAATTTCAGTTGATACCACCTATGGGTCTCGTCTGACCTTCAGGGCTGAGATGGATTCCAAAAAGGGAACACCTGGAGAAGGGCGATGTGCAGACATAGGGTGGTGTGGAGAGATGGAATGTTTGGGAGGTTGATGGGCAGAAAACGGACAGAGAGGGAGATGGGGACGGAGAGTGAGTGAGGTGGTTGTGAGCGGTTGGAGGTTAACAGCAATTGGGAACTGACACATTTTGGGAAGGATCTTAGAGGGCGTTTTAATTGTTGGAACATATGGAACGTGTATCTGATTAAGGTTGTGCTGGAGGAAAAGGCGAGGTGTCACAGTAAAGCCATTTTATTCTGTTAAACAACGGAGTCCGGTCACTAATTTCCGCCGGTTTTAAGAGCCTTGGAGTGAACCAGGAGACTTTTATAACGAAGAATGGAGCCAGTGGGTAAGTGGTCCTCGCTACTACCCGAAGCTAGCAGTGTCCCTCGTAAGAGAAACACAGAGTGGTGTCCAAAAAGTGGTGGCCTGTAAGAGCCCGTAACAGGGCCCTCCAATTCAGCCAAGTTTCAGAACTTTAAAACTGATAAGCCCAATTTGCATAAGGTTTGTCCTACTGAAAATTATTAACTATCTTGTTTGTGATTGAGCAGACCTGCTTCATCCAGGAATGCACCTCTACCTGTACTCTGTCCCTTTCCTGGGGACACTTTTTAGTGAAGATAAGGCCAGTGGTTCATCAGTGGGTTGGCTTCAGGGGCACTGTTTCAGAATTCATTGTGTATGGGACATTTCAGTACAGTGTACATTCACAACAAGGTTCAAAATAGTGTTGCCAAAAGGCTGGGGGGGGGGGGGACCTGTCCCTTCATAGAGGGTTTGTGGGATGTTATATAACTAGTAATGTTATTTACCTCCATGCCATGAAAAGGTTCCACTGCCAGTTTCCATGTATAATAATTTTGTTAACAGGACAAGACATCCCCCCCCCAGGACTGTTGGCAACCCTATAAATGCCTGTTGTTAGATATGTTCAAACTGATTTGCAAAGAACTCACATGTATTAATCTCTTTTAGGCCTATGTACTGATGCTTCGGCTGCCCTATTGCAGACTGTAGTGGGGGTTTCCTTCCTTTTGTACGGTGAATGTATTGGTTTAAAGTCTGAAAAGACACCTCCAGATAACACCTGTCCAAAGAAGAGCAAACTGACAAGCAGAAGTTACACAATGGCTTATCTTTGCTGTATGAGTTTTCCCTAGAAAACTTGACTGTTATTGCATTTAAGGCTTCTAAGAAATTAACCAACCATAGAACATACTAGACCTCTTAAAAAGCAAATGTGGGGGGCATGGTAGCTGAGCTTCCGGCTGGCTGCATCCCTTCAACGCTCCTGCTCTCCCACTGAAGAACAACAATTTTGCTCTCCAAACAAAACTAACACCGACACAAACTTCAATGCCAGGTATGGGAAAGACTAGAGGAAAGAAGGGAGCCAAGACCCCCCCCAAAAAAAAGACCTCCAAGGAAGATTAACACAGACTCTGAGGAGTGAGAGCAGGAGATTTATCTGCCGGGGGGAATGGCGCCAGGAGGAAGCGAGCCTGATCAAAGCTACCAGATAAAGATTATGCATGCTTTGTCAGAGATAAAGGAAGAAATTAAGAGTGAAATAAAGACTCTGTGTGGTGATGTTGGGCAATTAAAGAAAGAGTTTGGACAGTTAAAACCAATAAATAAGAACCTGGACGAGCTCACCACTGCACTAAAGTCGACGGAAAGGAAGGCTGAAGCTGCACCAGACAGCTAGGAAAGTGGCAGATTAGATGAAAGAGCTGAAAGAGTTTGAGGCATGGACGAAAAATAAAATCATACTACAGGAAACTAAGAGAAAGGAAAGCCAAACTTAGAGGAGTCTCAACAAGTTTCAGCACAGCAGGAAACCTCACTGCTTCTTTAAATAAATGGCTGCAACAGATCCTCCTTGCAGCTGAGGAAGCAGGAACTTCTGAAGAGATTATTACCTCAGCTTTCTGGCTGAACGTTTCTAAAAGAGCTCCTGCAGAAGCCTCCCCAGACATTGCAATCGAATTCAAAGAGGTACAGAAAAAAAACCTTTTTAAAATTGCAAGGGAAAAGCAGGGTTTACCTCTCGAGGATACCATCATTTTTCTATATGCTGACATTCCAGCAGAGGTTCTCATAGCAAGACGCAGACTTCGAGAAACAGTGAAGGCGTTGAGAGACCATGAAATTCAGTATAGATGGCTTCCACTCGGCCACTTAGTGGTCAATCTAAATGGAAAAACTCTCACCGCTTACAATGAGACCACGGGCAAAAAACTTTTGGATGCAGTTATTAAGCAAACAGATGGAGGAGTTTGAAGGGGATAGTGGGTCTTGGGACTTGACAATGGCATATTGTTATGTGGAGAGCAATTAAAATAAATAAATATAAGTTGGGAACATAGAATTCCCTACAGCACCCAGTATCGGAGGCAACCCCGTCCAGCTTTCTTTTCTAGGTACTGAAGAAGACACAAGAAGAATACAATAGAATAGAATATGATATAGAGGAAGTTGCATGGTGGTATTATAAGCGGGTAATATAAGGAAATAAGAAAAAGAAGAGGTTATAAACAAGATTGAGATTAAGATATAAACAGACGATATGTCACCTCAATGGGTTTTTGTTTGTTTGTTTAGTTTAGTTTCAAAAGGAGTATAACATATTAGGAAAGAAATATCCGTATGAAATAAAAATATGAAAAGAAGAAGAAGAAAAAAAGCAAATAGGAAAAATACAGAATACCTGCTTTTTTCCAGGGTATCAAATCAAACTGTGAGTTGTAGGAATATTTTGATGAAGTTACCTTGAAAAGAGCCTTTACAAAATTGTAATTGTTCCATAATATGCCATTCACTTATTTAGATTGTACATATCTTGTTGCTCCTGCTCAATAACAAAGATGTATATGTGAACAAATTTCTGGATGATACCATTACCTGTCTCCTGTGTTGACTCCTATACAAGGATTCTAGAGACAGATTTCTTACAATATTTTACAGAAACTTTTCCAGGTTGATGTATCTTATTTATTTTATGGCTGTTGTCAATAAACATATTGTTCATTCTGTTTGGCAGCTGACCAAATTAGAAACAAATATGTTAAATATATGCTATATTGAGAATCATTTTGAGAATGATATTAAGAAGTTTATGTACGTTATATTATACACCTTGAATGTTTTGTACTGGCCTTCATCTGGAGATCTGAGCAACTAGTCCTTCCTTAAAAAGAATGGGAGCCCCCCCCCCCCAAGTGAGAAAAATAGGGTTTATCAGCTGCCACCAGGTACAGAAAGAAGGGGGTTGAATCAGGTTCTGTATTGCCACCTGCTGACGGTTCTTGAAAAGTGACTTGCTTGAATCCCCAAGGGACTCAATGCTTCCTATGGGTAGCTTGCTCAAGAAGCTTTCAGAATGTGATTCTAGGCCCAAAATAAAAAACCAGTCTGCTCATTCAAAAAAAGAAGGTTATTTAGGTAAAAATCAAAAAGGTGGGATTAAAAGGGAAATAGAGGTTCTGAGTAAGTACAAACCTCAGACCAAATTGAGACAATAAAAAGCATCACAAGTAAATATTAGCAAATACAGCATTCTAGATCTAAGATACCTTTTCATGTGTAACAACCATATTTCTGCCCTGCATGCTCCACTCGCAATGGTCAAGAACAAAACAAAGAGCCAACAGATTGAGGGTTCTTCATGTGGGAAGTTGAAACCTGTTGCCAGGGACCCCATTGGCTTAATTCTCAGCAGGGAATTGGGGCTCATCTTCTTTAACCTGGTCATAAATGGATGCCTATTGCAGTGAAAAGGCGTGCTAAGTTGTCTGGTGATCACAGTTGTCAGTCTCTCTGGGATGTAATTCTTTCTGCTCACTGTGGACAGTTCCTATAGCAAATACCCTATTGGGTTTTCCCAACAACCTTTTTTAGTTACACTAGGGAAAAGGGGGGATATGAGGAGGGGGATGTCTTGGACTGGCACCACACGTGGGTTTCACATGTCTGTGCTAAATTCTTTTTGGTTTTGGTGGCTTCAGAAAATAAAGTATTGACTGACTGACTGACTAACTGACTGACTGAACATGTGTTATAGTCACAGGAGATAAATAACAAGGCCAAGGCTGATGGTGCAAAATCAGGCAAAAATATATTTTATATATATCAAGTAAAATATATAGTTTATTATTCAGTTAAAATTACTCTTTTTGAAGAACTACTGCAAGACAAACCGATTCCCCTAGGAGTAATGCCTGTTGCGGGAAGAAATACAACTCCAGATGTGGTTGTGGGAAGGAAGCTCCAGATGAGTGTCCCGACTGTAGCTGGTGGGGCGGCAGAGGGAAGCGGAAAATGGAGGGAGGCAAGCCATGTTTCTTTCCTTCTGCTTGGCCATAAGGCAGGGCTATCTCAAGTAATTTTGCTGCCCCAAGTGGGTAGAATGGGAGGACAGCCTCATGGTAACAGATATGGTTCTCTCCACCTCTATTTTTTGAGGGGGAGGGGGGTGTTATGCAGTGGCAGCTAAGGTAGAAAAGCACCTCCTCCTGTGCCGTGTTTTCTGGGTTCCAAGGGTCTGGAAAGTAGTTCCATAGCTGATTACACGGTTGCCAACTCTGGGTTGGGAAATACCTGTAGATTTGAGGGGTAGAGCCTGGGGAGGGCAGGATTTGGGGTGGGGAGGGACCTCAGCAGGGTATAATGCCATAGAATTCACTTCCCAAAGCAGCCATTGTCTCCGGCAGAACTGATCTGGGTCATCTGGACATCAGTTTTAACAGCTGGAGATTTCCAGGTGCCGCCTGGAGGTTGGCTTATGTTAATTTGGGGCTATGCAATCACAGCTAAGGTAGAAAAGCACCCCCTCCAGTGCCATGTTTTCTGGGTTCCAAGGGTCTGGAAAGTGGTACCATAGCCG
>NW_015161422.1:822562-838559 GCF_001447785.1 Gekko japonicus
CTTCCAGCCCCCCGGCCCCGCTGAACTCTTCTCCCCCCCGGCTCAGGACCCACCGATCACCTTCCCCCCCCGCTCTGGCGGCGAGGTCCGAGTGGCGTCCGGCCACTCGGGCCTCCCAATCTCCTCCCCCATCCCTGTCTTGGGCCCGGCCGATCTCCTTCCCCCAACCCACCCCAGCTCCGGCGGCGAGGCCTGAGTGCCTTCCAGCCACTGGCCCGCCAGTTTCCAGAGCGTTCTCTGCACGTGCGCAGGGAACGCTCATTTAATTTTTACTTTTTACCTAATTTAAATATTTTTTTCAACTTTTAATATTTTTCTGCACACCTGGGCATTGCACCACGTGTGCAGGAAAATCTCCCTGCCCCCCAGGTGCCCCCGATGTGCGGATTTAGATATCCGCACAGAGGGGGCAACGTGGCTATTAGATATATAGATATACCAGAGGATACAATTACACCATTGAGTTTACATAAATACTGGTATAGTTAAAATTATATAAATAAATAAGACACAATATTAAAAGTCAAAATCCAGGTTGCAAAACATCATTCACATACAAAACCACCAGAGTTCACCCTGTCCTTGAGATTGCAAGAGGAGGGCGGATAAGGCTATCCAGCACCCAACAGGTTTTGGCTCAAAATTAAAAGAATCTTTTTCTGTAGCTAAATGAATGTTACAGACCTGTTCGTCTTGCCATACATGACTACTGGGAATACCATTGCTTTGACTTTTGTTGTTTTGTTATCATGCTGTTTAGGTTCACCATCGCTTTCCTCCCAAGGAGCAGGCGTCTTTTAATTTCATGGCTGCTGTCACAGTCTGCGGTGATCTGGGATCCTAGGAACGTGAAGTCTGTCACTACTTCCACGACTTCCCCTTCTATTTGCCAAGGAGTGATGGGGCTGGATGCCATGATCATAGTTTTTTTGATGTTGAGCTTCAAGCCCTTATACTTGATTTTTATTCACCTACAGATTAGCCTAGTGTTATACATGTTTATTCAAAATTAAACTTCACTAAGTTTAATGGAACTTGCTTTCAAATAAATATGAATAAGAGCAATAATACAATGTTCTGTCCCTATATGCTGAAGAACGAATTCTGCCATTCAGAATTAGGAGAAAACTCTGTTAAAGTCCAGACAAGCCACTGAGGGGCACTCTTGCTCTGTAACTAGTCTCTCAGTGCATTAATTCCTGGTCTTCAATTCGAAAATACTCAGTCAGATTTATACAACCAGCTGCCTTCAGTTTCTACTAGTTAATGCCTATCTACCTTTTCCCCCATAAAGCATATTTTAGGAAGGCATCCAGCCAGTTCATGGCAGGCCCAGGCTAGTACTTTAAGAAATGTATTGTCAGTAAAAGAATTGGCTTGTGGCTTGTTGTATTTCCTTTTCAGATACACACATTAGCAAAATCACTTCTAATAATGGAGTGTGTCTAAAACCATGCAAGGAGGAGATTTGTCTATGTGTTTTATTAATTATTTGCAGAGTATTTTATCGACCCTTACAAATTGCTTTGAACTTTGGAAAAGCAGTATCTAATTTTTTAAATTACAAAAAACCCTAAATCATTCCAGAGGGCCCCAGAGGGGGAGCAATGCTCCGTGTCATGCTTCCGGTTAAATGCCTCTCCATAAAAAGGATAGTGGGCAGCAACCAAATCCCAAGTGCAACACCTCATTGTTCCCTATAGCAATAAATGGTGGCCTACATTAGAGTGAGTTTAAGACTGTTCCTTTTCCCTGGTGATGCCAATTTGGCCAGATCTTATTTGCATAATTCTCGGTTCTGTTTCCTGCTCACTCTAGAGAGAACATTGCAGTGCTCTGACTGAATATTAGGAGCTTGTTTATATGGGCTGGATCCAATCAGCTTTCCCACTGTGTTGGGGGTCACGGAGACCTGCATAAACAAAAACCATGTGGTTGCAGTAAGGAGTAAGGGCTTGAAGTAAGGAGGGGGATTTATTTATTTTATGTAATTATTTATGTTACTGATAGGCCCCCTTTCTCTCTTTTTTTTTTTGAATATTTTATTTGAGTTTTTAAATCATATACAGATCACACAATAAGTATAATAGTTGTTACATCATTTTGGAGCAACTTATCTGTAAGTTTCTAACCACCTGTCTAATTTCTGCCATCTGCTCTTAAACACAGTATCTGTTTTTCCTGCAAGTAACATATTTACTTTATCCATTTCCTTTAAGTCTAAAATTTTTATAATTAATTCTTCTCTAATTGGCAATTTATCTGACTTCCAGCATTTGGCTACAGCTATCCTAGCAGTCGTGATAGGCCCCCTTTCTCATTGAGACTCAAGTTTCGGGGTTTACCATGCAAATTTTCTTTTATTCAGTTGGTTCTTGGGTCCTAAACAAAATACATATAGCCGGGATTTGACATGCAGCCTTAGTTGCTTAGAGACCAGTTTCATGGCCTTAGAAATCCAGTGCTCCAACTAATATTCAGGAAGGGGTATCAGAATTCCTACAAATGTCATCTCAGAGCATGCAAAGGAATACCTTAAATAAATCTGGGAGTGCTTTGATGACAGCTATATTGCCCCAAAGCACCAGCTGTTGTGACTTAGTTCCTCTTGCTGCTTGCCCAGTTGACATATAATTCCCCCCCTATTTCTTCCCCTCCTTCCTCCCTTCTCTTTCTCCTCCTGTTGCTCCTTCCTACTTTCCTGAATTAATACGGGACTAGCTAACAATAATTTAATTATAGGAGTTTCTTCCTTTCTGGTTAATTTTGTACCATCTATTAAATAATTTGATTTTCTGAATATCAATTTTCTTTGCATTTTTTTAAATGAAAATTTTTCAAAGAACATCTGTCAAACACCTTTGATATAGAATAGCCCCCTGCTAAATAAGCAAGGGGTCCATTCATTCAGCACTTATTTTACAAGGGGATAATGAAGTAATTCTGATGACATTTCAGGAGAGCAAAAACACCCCTGAATAGTAGAGCAAATGAAAGCAGGTCTATTCAGACTCCCATTCTAGGAGGCTTACTCCTGAAAAAGTGTTTTTAGGATTGCACTGTAAATTGCTTGTATTCCTGCTTTTTTTCCTCCTTCCCCAGTGAAGCACCAAAAGGGGCACTGGCAATAAGTTTGAACAGCAACATTCCCTAAACAGTTCAAACATCCAATACAGCTTTTATGCAGAACCTGCTCTATCATTCTTTGCAACCAAGATATTTATTTCCAGCTACAGTTACAAAGATAGTTTAAAAAAACCGGTGTTGCAACATTGCATGCCTTTCTATTGTGATGTACTGTGGTCTAATCAGGCCCTAAAACTTGAATTATTTGCATGGGCACTGCAATCAAGCTGGCTCAGATTTACATACTCTGAAAAGTTGGAGGTTCAGTCAGTTAAAAGCACATCTGTTTAAACAGTCTGTGTATTTTTTTTTGTTAATATCAACACCTGATATTTCATTAAGACAGCAGTCCTTTGCACACTTGCTTGGGATTGAGTCTCACTGAATCCAGTGAGATTTTCACCTAAGTACCCATGCATAAGAGTGAGCTATGTAGACGATAACTAATGGGCAACATCTTAGAAAAACTCACTGAATGGGAGTTGAGTGGTCTTGCACAAACCCTAATGGTAAAATATGCCAATTGACAATAGTGAACATTAAAAGCTTCTTGAGACCCCTGTACTTACAGCATTGCAGATGAAATACAAGGAATCATACAAAAAGGGAATGCATCTGACCTGAACTGCAGCAAAATACAAAGAAACTGGTTCTGAAAATGAACTATCATAGTAAAGATTAGACGACTGGTAGGCAGATGCTTGCTTCCCTGTGCAAACAGCCCTTGTGGCATTACAGTTAGCTGTTTCGTAAAACAAGCTATTGGCACATTGCCTTTCCCAATTGTTTAGATTCTCTGATCTGTTTGCTTTTGTGTTGTATAGCTAGATCAGGTGAGATAAATGACTCATACAAACTGAGCTCATATCAAATAGTGGCATAGCTTTTTAAGGTCACTTGCTGAAAAGCAGATTACATTTGATATATGGTGCCTCAAAGGTCAGTTGGTAAGAAACACCCAGCACCAGTTTTATACTGTAATATTGTATACTGAAAGAAAGAAAAATCATGCTGTTGTGGGTTTTGTTTAGGTGGGAGCATATTTTTGCTTAGGAAGCATATTTAAACAAAACAAATTGCTACTGTGATCAACAGGGATTTTAAAAATGTCTATAGCTGTCTACCAACATTTATTTGCCCTTATGACTGGATGAATCCTCCATGTTCAGAGGCAGGGCAACCTCTGAACATCAGCTGCTGAGGGGGTAAAAAAGAAAAAAGATGGACCTTTGGTCTGATCCTGCAAAGGTTTTCTTATGTTCTTCACTGAGGATTATCATCCAGGTTTATTATACTTCAAGTGTTTGAGAGCGCTTACAGAGAGGTGTTCTAATGAGGCCTCATTATCATCCAATTACTTTAGGGTCAAGCTGTGCTACCAGGCTTTAATTACTGGTCATGTAAACATAAAACTCACCAAAGAAATAGGCAGTAAACAGGGCAGCAGTGTATCCACATTACCATTCAGGAGCAGAATCTATGCCTATAGAAGCTCAGGTTTCCTTGCAAAAAAGGAAAAAGCTGTTTCTGCTCCTATGGATGTATAGAAAACTTTGAAAAGAAGAAGAGTTGATTTTCTTTCTTTTCTATCTCCCCCCCCCCCCATTACTGTTCATTCGACTGAGTGGTCTCGAACAGCCACTGAGAGTTTATGTTTAAGCAACTAATGGAAAGCTACCCACATGATGATAGGATTTATGTGGTTGTTTTAGAATGTTTCCATATTTCTACAATGGCAGGCAAAAATCTAGCGACCCTATATATAATCCATCCATCTGCATTGCTCAGTAGCCTAGAAGTCTCAGCAGTTGGAGTAGCAGAATTCTTGCTAAGTAGGAGGAAAATCAGCTCCTGTCTAGGTTTTAAAAATTCAGGGCAGTTAAAAAGTGCATGGTCAATAGATTCAACACAATTAAGGTCACAATTACACATATAGAATACCAGCACATCTTCATGACAAGACTGCAGATGATAACGCATTAAGATGAGCCAACAAAAGGATATTTAGGATATGTTTGTTGTTGTTCAGTCGCACAGTTGAATCCGACTCTTTGCAACCCCATAGACCACATCATGCCAGGCCCTCATGTCTTCTGTCATCCTCCAGATTTTGCTTAATGTCATGTTTGTTGCATCGATAACACTGTCTAACCATCTCATCCTTTGCCGTCCCCGTCTTCTTTTACCTTAAATCTTTCTCCGCATCAGGATCTTCTCCAGTGAGTGCTCCCTTCTCATTTGGTGGCCAAAGTATATGAACTTCAGCTTCCGTATCTGGCCTTCCAGGGAACAGTCAGGGTTGATTTCTTTTAGGATTGACTGACTTGATCTCCTTGCAGTCCAGGTGATAGTGCGGCTAATTAGAGCCGCACCAAAATAGAGACGCTGCGGGCGGGATCCCATGGATCCCGTGAGCCACGCGCCGTTGCTCCCCGGCACGATCAGATGCCGGGGAGGAAGAGATGAGTGGGAGGGGGAGGCTGCCGAACTGCGCATGCTCGAGCATGCACAGTTCGGCTGGGGGCCGGGGATGCGCCGGCGCAAGGACGCGCCGCAGATCCCACGGCCGCACTTGCCGCGGCCCTTTCAATTGAACCACCCGGTTAGGTGGTTCTTCTTTGGTGCGCTTTTTCGGTGGAAGGGACGGATGGGGGACGGGCGCAGCACGATTCCCAGATGTTGCTGCAAGATCGTGCCCGTTTGCTGCGACCCCGATCCATCCCTCTCCCGGCCCAAAACCCCTCGTGTGAACAGGGCCTTTATTGTGATCCACACAATCAAAAGCTTTAGCATAGTCAATGAAGCAGAAGTAGATGTTTTTCTGGTACTCCCTTGCTTTCTCCACAATCCAGCCCCCCCCGCTGCTGCCACTGAAGGGGGGGAGGAGGGAGGGAGGTGCGCCTCTCTCCGGCCAAGCCTGCAGCAGGACCCACTCCTCCGCCCCTTTGTCCCCTGGCCTCCTCCTCGGGAGGCAAGGAAAGAAGAAGAAGAGGGAGGGGTGGGGGGGCCCGCCTCTGGTCAGAGTGGAGAGACTCCTCTCTCTGCCGCTTGCTGCCTGCCTCCCTTCCCCGGTCCAGTCCTCTTTCCCAACAGGACAAGGCATGCAGTACAAGCCCCCCCCCCAGCCTTTGCAAGTGGCAAGCACTGCTTATATAAACTTGGCTGCAGAGTCTGTGGCTAGGCGGGCGGCACTAGGACCTGACGGCTGTCGGACCCAGCGAGCGTGCCCCGCACGTTCCTGCAGCGCCCTCCGAGATGGAAGAGAGATTTCTCTAGCGCTTCCGAAGGCAGTCTGGGAGGGAGGTAGGGGGGATCCTGTCTTCAGGCGGGGGATGCTCGCCGGATGCCTCTCCCCAATTAGCGAAGCACTGACATTTGGAGAGCTGCTCCCAGGCTTTTGGTGGTGGGGAGGCACAGCTTGGCGCCCCATCCAGGGCCCGCCACCCCATCCAGGGCCCGGTGCTCTAGGCGAATGCCTAGTTCGCCTAGTGGGTGAGCTGGCCCTGCCTCTACCTCTTTGAAACCCAGCTTGTACTTCTGGCAGTTCTCTATCCATGTACTGTTGAAGTCTAGCTTGTAGGATCTTGAGCAGGACCTTGCTAGGGTGTGAAATGAGTGCAGTTGTGCAATAGTTTGAACATTCCTTGGCATTGCCCTTTTTTGGGAATGGAATGTAAACTCACCTTTTCCAATCCTGTGGCCACTATTGCATTTTCCAAATTTGCTGGCATACTGAGTGCAGCACTTTAAAAGCATTATCTTTTAAGACTTTGAATAGCTCAGCTGGGATACCATCACCTCTGCTAGCTTTGTTGTTAGTAATGCTTTCTAAGGCCCATTTGACTTCACACTCCAGGATGTCTGGCTTGAGATCAGTGATCACACTATTGTGGTTGTCAAGGACACTGAGGTCCTTCTGGTATAGTTCTTCTGTGTTAAATCACAAAAATACACTGGGATACAAACTGATAGAGGGTTGCCAGCTGTGAAGGTTGAGCAAACTCTTTTTGACCTTATGGATGGACTTTTGTGATCCAGATGTTTCAAACGAATATCAATCAGATGTCTTACTTCATTGACATTTATTCTCACCATCAATTCTATTGAAATCCCTGAGAACATTAGCTTATAGTTTTTTTATACCTCACTTTTCTCTACTCAAAGGCATCTCAACGTAGCTTACAATCGCCTTCACTTCCTCTCCCTAAAGCAGTCACCTTGTGAGATAGGTGGGGCTGAGAGAGTTCTGAGAGAACTGTGATTGGCCCAAGGTCACTGTCCCAGCACGGGACAGTCCCCCCCCACTCGGCTGTGGCGAGGGGAGAAGGCAGGTAGCTGACGGCAAAGACAGCGAGCGATGCTGGCCCAGCACAGTCGTCTCAGTCCGTGCAGAGTCCAGCGGAGAGCAAGCCGTCTTGGGGGTGTCCCAAGATGGGGGCCTGGGAGTGGGAACAGGCCCCACGTTCGGAACCCCTGAGACAGACGCCAGGGCCAGAGGGAGTAAGGGTGCCACGAGAACCCAACCCGTAACTGCTGCGAGAACCAGGCCAGAGGATGGGGCAACGCAGAAGTGCCCAGAGACAGCTGTGAGAGCCATGGTCAAGTGGGGGAGAAGAGAGTCAAAAGAGACCCTACCTGGCCTAGAGAGGAGAGCCGAGGTGTTGCCACACAAGGAGACTAGGATGGGCCTGTGGAGCCACGCCTCAAAGACCGAGTGACTGGAAATCACTGAGAAGGGGGTGGGGCACACATGGAAGGAGAAATGGGAGGTGACCCAATGGGAGGAGGAGGCACAAGAAGGACGGTAAAGAGAGCCTATGGAAAGTGGGGGCAGAGAGAAGGGAAGAGCATGTGCTGGGGAAGGGAATAAAAAGGGAAGAGCACACCAGAGCCAGGGAGGAAGGAGAGGGCGAGGCCTGTGTCACAGAGAGAGGCATACGAGAGAAGTAAAGCCTGACCGGCCAGAGTACCAAAGAGTGAGCCCCAAAGGTGACGTAACCCTGCCCCCACACATCTGAGGCTCAAGACGGAACTCTACCACCCCTCCCCAGCACAGCGGAAGACAGGGGTGCCTCAGCACCCCAGGGGAGGCAGACTACTCATGGTGGAGAGGGAAATCAAAATTAGTTCTCTGGATTAGAGTCCACAGCTCTTAATCTCTGTATCACGCTGGCTCTCAACGGATGGGTAGCAGCTGGAGAATGTGCAAAAGTGATTACACCATGATTTATGATTTGATCTTCAGTGTCACGAGCAAGTGTGTATTCCTGACCAGTTCCTGCCCCCTCCTCCAGCTATGTGCTATTTTATACTATTTCATTCTTTCATGCTGCCCTGTCCTTACTTGAAGGTCATGTGATCAAATACGGGGTGTATTCACATGGAAAAAATGGGAAACTCATTCCTTGGTATCTTTGTATATGAACACAAGAAAGAACCTATGGAATTAGATCAAAGCTCCATCTATTCCAGTATTCTTGTTTCTCATAGTTGTAAACCTGAAGGAAGGCATACAGGAAACTGTCCTCCCTCATTTTTGTCCCCAATAACTGGTATTAGAGGTACTACCCATAAATGTGGAGGTACCGTTTTAGGTATTGTGCCTAATAACAAATCTGTCCTTCAAGAATTTGTATAACCCTCTTTCAAAACCACCCAATCCAGTGGCCATTACCACACCTTGTGGCAGTGGGTTCCTTAAGTGGATCATGTGTTGTAGGAGGCAGTGCTTTCTTTTGTCTTTCCTGAATTGATTGGAGACATTATGAGAAACGACGCAAAAGTTTTGTTTGGTGTATGATACGTCATAAAGCAAAGTGGTTAATGCTGGCTCAATATCTAATACAAAAATGTTGCAATGGGAAATTAGCCTTGATAGTACATGCAGAATAGTACCCTAGCATTATGCAATGATACAGCAGCCTGGCTTGCCAATTCACAAGAAAAACAAAGAAGGCCAACCCACCCTGTACAAATGATGTTAATCCAAACTGGGAAAGCATAGGAGCTTCATATATTGGGGCAAAAAAAGTTTATTCACATCCACCCCACAAGTTTACTGCTTCCCATAGACAGTGGCTATCTAGTTATTTACTATATTGATTTATGTATTTAAAATATTTATATGTCAACTTTACATTCAATTCAGGGTCCCCAAGGCGCCACGTGCACACGTGCGCACACAGTGATGAAATGTCAAAACAAAAAAGTCTTCACCCCCTGATAGAAGACAATGCTGGAAACGGATAGACAAATTCCCTGAAGAAGGAATTCCAAAGTTTTGGCACTGTGGCTGAGAAGGCCTTCTTGGGTTGCCACCCATTCTCCGGTGGCCGGGGCACCTGAACCAGGGCTTCCGAAGATGACCAGAGTGGTCACAGGTAGTAGGGTTGCTAGCTCCAGGTCGGGAAATATCTGGAGATTTTGGGAGTGGAGCCTGAGGAAGGTGGGGTTTGGGGGAAGGGAGGGTCTTAAATGGGGTATAATACCATAGAGTCCATTTTCCAAAGCAGCCGTTTTTTCCAGCTGAACAGATATCTATTGCCTCAAGATCAGTTGTGACTGCGGGAGATTTCCAGCCAGTACCTGAAGGTTCATATGAGGGCAGGTCATCTTACTCCCAGTATGCAATATTGCAATTTTAAAAATTATTTATTTGAGGCAATTTTTTAATGTCTGTTTTTGCTTTTATCTAGGCTTCCTGGTAGTTTTGTTGCTTTAGTACAAAGTGACCAGCCTTAAGGATTTCCAGGCTAGTTTGCTGCAAGTACTCGGTCCGATGCCTTTTAACTTGTTTGTTAATGATTTGGAGTTGGGAGCAAGCAGTGAAGTGGCTAAATCTGCAGATGACACAAAATTGCTCAGGGAGGACTGTGAGGCACTCCAAAGAGATCTGTCGAGGATGGGCAAGTGGGCGTCAACATGGCAAATGTTGTTCATTGTGGCCAAGTGCGAAGTGATGCACATTGGAGCCAAAAATCCTAACTATGAATACACGTTGATGGGGTCTGTTATGTATTAAGCTCAAAATGCACCAGAGAACTGACCTAGCTTGAACACCTAAACAATAGACTACTAGGATCCTGAAAGGGACCTATTAAATGGGAGTTATCTTGTAAATAGCCTATCACCGGGAGTGGGTGTGTGTTGGGTCTGGTGCTTTGCATGCATATAAGCAGGGCTCCAGCCCTGCTAGAGTTGTCTTAGAGTTTAGCTGAAATCACTAATAAACTATGAGCTGATCACTCAATGCGTCTGAACCCAGTATATTTCGAGGTCCAAACTGGCAGAGACTGACCAAGAGAGAGATCTTAGAGTCATAGTAGATAACTCACTGAAAATTCGAGACAGTGTGCGACTGCAATAAAAAAGGCCAATGCTATGCTCGGGATTATTAGGAAGGGAATTGAAAACAAATCAGCCAGTATCATAATGCCCCTGTATAAATCAATGGTGCGACCTCATTTGGAGTAGAAAAGGGCAACTAGAATGGTAAAAGGGTTGGAACACTTTCCCTATGAAGGCAGGTTAAAACGCTTGGGATTCTTTAGCTTGGAAAAACATCGGCTGAGGGGTGACATGATTGAGGTCTATAAGATTATGCATGGGATAGAGCAGGTCAAGAAAGAAGTACTTTTCTCCTTTTCTCACAATACAAGAACTTGTAGGCACTCAATGAACTTGCTGAGCAGTCAAGTTAGAACAGATAAAAGGAAGTACTTCTTCACCCAAAGAGTGATTCACATATGGAATTCACTGCCACAGGAGGTGGCGGCAGCTACAAGCATGGATGGCTTCAAAAGGGAATTAGACAAACATATGGAGCAGAGGTCCATCAGTGGCTATTAGCCACAAGGTATAGATAGGAACTCTCCGTCTGGGGCAAGTATTCTTGGTGCTTCAGGGGGACAACAGTGGGAGGACTTCTAGTGTCCTGACCTCACTGCTGGAACTCCTGTCCTGATGATACCTGGTATTTTTGGCCACTGTGTGACAGAGTGCTGGACTGGATGGGCCATTGGCCTGATCCAACATTGGCTTCTCTTGTGTTCATGAGGCTGAAGTTGGTTCCTTATTCCCAGTTCCTTATTCATTCCTTATTTGCGTCTTATTCATGAATTCATCCAAAAACACCGAGGAGCGTTTGAAAGCTCTGAACCCCAAAATAAGATCTGGACCCCCAAACTTAATACACCTCCATGTTCAGTGAACTCTCCCCTTTGAGGGGACATATGCTGTGTCCTGGTCCAAAGCGAGGTTCTTGTGCCAGCTGCTCCAAAGTTCAGTGCCTCCAGGACAATCACACAGGCAGTCACTGGGGCCAAGCTGCACCCCAAAACAATCTTTGGACCATCCCAAATGACACATCACCATGCTCTGGAGACTATCTCCTGCAAGATGACATGCAGTGGAGCCTGGTCCAAATACTGGTTCTGGAGCCACAGGCTATTATTTCGGTTGCCCCCAAGAAACCTGTATTTCAAAAAAAGAATTTGAATAAGGAACTGGTTTGACTGTTTGCCCACTACATCCCGGAATAAGGTTTGGACTGCCACATGTCATACACCTCCATGTTCAGTGAACTCTCCCCTTTGAGGAGATATATGCTGTGTCCTGGTTCAAAGCGTGGTTCTTGTGCCGGCTGCTCCAAAGTGAGGTGCCCCCAGGGAAGTTACACAGGCAGACAGTGGGGCCTGGCTGCACCCCAAAACAATATTTGGACCACCCCAACTGAAACATCTCCACACTCAGGAGACTGTCCCCTGCAAGATGACATACAGTGATGCCCGGTCCAAACACTGGTTCTGGCACCACGAACTTCTATTCAGAGTGCCTCCCAGAGGATTTCAAAGAAGATTTGAATAAAGGGCCCTTTGTACCCAAAATCAGGTTTGGACCCCCACACTTCATACACCTCCATGTTCAGCGGACACTCTCCTTCCAGGGGACATATGCTGTGTCCTGGTCCAAAGCGTGGTTCTTGTGCCAGCTGCTCCAAAGTGTGGTTCCCCTAGGGCAATCACACAGGCAGACACTGGGGCCCAGCTGCACCACAAAACAATCTTTGGACCACCCAACTGACACATCCCCATGCTCTGGAGACTGTCCCTTGCAAGATGACATACAGTGATGCCTGGTCCAAACACTGGTTCTAATGCCACGAACTTCTATTTAGAGTGCCTCCCAGAGGCCTGTATTTCAAAGAAGATTTGAATAAAGGGCCCTCTCTACCCAAAATGAGGTTTGGACCTCATACATTATACACCCCCATGATCAGTGGACTGTCTCTTTTAAGGGGACATAGGCTGTGTCCTGGTCCAAAGCGCGGTTCTTGTGCCAGCTGCTCCAAAGTGTGGTGTCCCCAGGGCAGTCACACAGGCAGACACTGCAGCGAAGCTGCACCCCAAAACAATCTTTGGACCACCCCAACTGACATATCACCACTCTCTGGAGACTGTGCCCTGCAAGAAGACATGATCTATTTGGAGTTCCTCCCAGAATATTTGAATAAGGAAAGGGGGGAACCTTTTCCAGTGCACAGACAGCCCTCCAATCTCAAACTACTCATCACCTTCAATAATACAGCATCTAATTTAAACATGTAGACTGGTATCAGAGCTTGCAACACACCCTGGTGTCAACTTTGCTGCCGCATACACCCAGACAACAAAATCACTGGACCTAACAACATCAATTACACCACCTCAGGCTTATTCACCTGCTCATTGTATTTGTCATCAAATGTCAACAATGCCCTTCAGTTCTCGATATAGGAGAAACAGGTCAAACCCCACACCAAAGGATAAATGGACACAAATCTGACATCAAGAATCACAAAACAGAGATAGCTGTAGGAGAACATTTCAACCTCCCAGGGCACTCCACGGGGGACCTCAGAGTAGCTGTTTCATGTCAAAGGAATTTCAGAAACAGACTGGAATGGGAGATTGTGGAATTGCAAGTTAATGCAACACTCAGGACAATGGAACCCCCAGGGTTTGACAGAGATATCGGCTGCTTATCACACCACACAAGCCAATTCATTCTGTTCTTACTTATACCCAGAAATTACAGTTTTTTGGTCTTATAGAGACCACTGGACTCAAATTTTGTTCTCACATCTGTTGTTCACTCATAGAATAATAGAATCATGGAGTTGTAGGGGATCTCCAGGGTCATCGAGTCCAACCCCCTGCACATTGCAGGAAATTCACCAATACCCCCCACACCCCCAGTGACTGCTATTGCACACACAGAAGATGACAAAAAACCTCCAAGATCTCTAGCCAAACTGGCCTCGAGAAAAAAAAAATCCTTACTCCAAAGGGGCGATCAGCATTTCCCTGGATGTGTAAGAAAGGGTCTTTATTATCTGTATGCCAACATACTGCTATTTATATGTCCTACTACATGTGTTATTTCAGTCTTAGCTACATTTTTTGCTCTACTTATGCATATTGACTCTATTCAGCTCTTCCTGGCAATTAAACACCCCCCACTTGCATGTAATATTTGAGGCAATCTGTTTCAATGTATGTAAAGAAGTGTGCACACGCTGAGTCTCTGTTCTCACATGTACACAGGATTGAGCCTGGTTTGTCTTGGGGTGCCGCTGGACCCTAGTCTCATTCTCACATCTCCCTGTTAATTCTTGCATTTATGTGCTAATTTGTTGCCATCCATTGATCTTGGCCAAATGGTCCAATTTCAGCTCTACACATACGGTTCTTGGGGGCCCCTCCTGATGGCTGCCACCACCAACAACTTTTTTCCTGTAAATAGCCATTGAGATTTTGTTCCAATTTCTCTGAAGAACTGTGCTTTGCACATGAAAGCTTATACTTTGAATAAAACTTGGTTGGTCTTAAAGGTGCCACTGGACTCACTTTGTTCTGCTGCTTCAGACCAACACGGCTACCCACCCGAATTAATCTCAAAGGTGCAACTATGGAAAGGTGCTCAGTGATTGGAGACTAAGCCACATGTGACTGGTGCTTTTGGAAAGCTAGATAGAATGGTCCTGACTTTGAGGACAACATCATAAATACACTCTTACAGCACTATACTTTGCTACAGAAAGAAAGATATCAGGAGACCAATTCTACTTGGTCAAGGAAAGCATTTCTACAAATCAATGATGATGTCACAATTCAGTAAAGAACCAACCCACATATATGAAAATGTGCATTCAGTACACTGTTTCAGCCTATCTAGATAATTTTGAATCCTGACTCTGTCTTCTTCAGAATTAGCAATCCCACCCAGTTTCATGTCATCTGCAAATTTGATAAGCATCACCTCTATGTCTTCCTCCAGGTCATTTATAAAAAACATAAAAAACAACACTGGGCCTAGGACCGAGCCCTGTGGCACTCCACTTGAAACTTAGCTACACGTAGCTGCAGAGCCATTTACGAGCACTCGTTGGGTACGATTTTTCAACCAACCTTGAATCCATCCAACGGTTGCACCATCCAGCCCACACTTAACCAGCTTATCCACAAGGATATCATGAGAATCTTTGTCAAATGCTTTACAGAAATCTAGATACACTATATCCACAGCATTGCCAGAGTCAACCATTTTAGTAACTCTGTCAAAAAAGGAGATAAGGTTGGTCTGGCATTTTGGCTGCAGGAGGCACTTCCATATTCAAATCTTCTTTGAAATACAGGCCTTTGAGAGGCACTCCAAATAGAAGCTTGTGGCACTAGTACCAGTGTTTGGACCAGTCATCATTGTATGTCATTTTGCAGAGGATAGTCTCCAGAGCATGGGGATGTGTCAGTTGGGTGGTCCAAAGATTTTGGGGTTCAGCTTGGCCCCAGTGCCTGCCTGTGTGATTTTCCTGGGGCACCACACTTTGGAGCAGCTGGCAGAAGAGCTGCACTTTGGACCAGTAGATGGCATATGTTCCCTCAAAGGGGAAGGTCTGGTGAACATGTGGGTGTATGAAGTGTGTAGGTCTAAATCTCATTTCGGGTGCAAGGGGAATTTCCTTATTCAAATCTTATTTGAAATACAGGACTCTGGTAGGCACTCCGAATAGGAGCTTGTGGCGCCAGAACCCGTGTTTGGACCGGGCATCAGTGTATGTCATCTTGCAGGGGACAGTCTCCAGATCGTGGGGATGTTTCAGTTGGGGTGGTCAAAAGATTGTTTTGGGGTGCAGCCAGGCCCCACTGTCTGCCTGTGTGACTTCTCTGGGGGGCACCTCACTTTGGAGCAGCCGGCACAAGAACCACGCTTTGGACCAGGACACAGAATATGTCTACTCTAAGGGGATAGTTCACTGAACATGGAGGTGTATGACATGTGGCAGTCCAAACCTTATGTAGTGGGCAGTCAAACCAGTTCCTTATTCAAATCTTTTTTTTGAAATACAGGGTTCTTGTGTGCACCTGAAATGGAAGTCTGTGGCTCCGGAACCAGTGTTGGGACCCTGTAGCACTGTATGTCATCTTGCAGGGGACAGTCTCCAGAGCGTGGGGATGGGTCCTTTGGGGTGGTCCAAAGATGGTTTTGGGGTACAGCTTGGCCCCCCGTATCTGCCTGTGTGACTGTCCTAGGGGCACCTCACTTTGGAGCAGCTGGCACAAGAACCTCGCTTTAGACAAGGAACACAGCATATGTCCCCTCGAAGGGGAGAGTTCACTGAACATGGGGGTATATGAAGTTTGGGGGTCCAAGTCTTATTTTGGGGTTCCGATAGGGTTGCCAAATGTTTTTTGGCCGGGAGGGCGTCTTAGGTGTGCAGCGCCGGGCGCGCACCGCGTCACCCAGAAGTGACCTTGCACGCTGGGGGTGGGGTTTCCCCCAGCCCGATTCCGCGGGAGCGGAAATCGGGGCTCGAAGGGGGGGGGGGGGTTCA
>NW_015161422.1:838610-842355 GCF_001447785.1 Gekko japonicus
AGGGGGGCCGGAAGGGGGGGGGGGAATTCCGCCCCCCCCCCATTTGGCAGCCCTAGGTTCCAAGCTTTCAAACGCTCCTCAGTGTTTTTGGATGAATAACACATGAATAAGGAATGAATAAGGAACTGGGAATAAGAAACCAACTTCAGCCTCTCTTGTTCTTATGTACTCAAGCAGAAGCGTTTTTTCTCACAGAATGTTTTCATGCCGGAAAAGAAGGAAGTGAAACGGAACTAAGGGCAATTGCTACAGTGGGATAAATTGAGCATGCCCAGTCCTTGCTACGTCGGTAGCTCTGATAACGCTTTTCTTGGCTTCTCCAAAATACACGTGCGTTTTTGGGATTCTTTTCTGCCTTGTTTCTTACCTTAACCCTGTATTCTTTTAAGCGCCCCCCCCCCCATTTCGTCCGGAGATTTATTTTGCAAGGACGCAGACAAACCTCTAAGTATCTGAGGGCAAAATGAAGGCATGCAACTTCTGGTTCTATTGCTATTGAGCATGCTCAGATGTACCGAGCATGCTCAGTAGCAGTGAGCGATTGGCACTTCAATCCGGCTTCCGCACACATTTGCCTGTTCTTGGTGTAGGGGAAATAAGGCCAGGTGAGTGAGGTGAGTGGGGGGGTGGTGGAGGAGGAAGGCACAACCTTTTGAGCTGGGAATCGGGACGCGCAAACTGGAGGCCTGTGGGGCGGAATCCTGGGGAGCCCCAATGGGTAGATTCAAAAATGGGGTCAGGAATTTGCGTCTCCCCATAGTAGCAGCAAACCTCGTATTCACGCTGCTGAAGGTAGAAGTGTAGTCATCTGGTAGCTTCGCTAACGTTTTGGACTGCTTGTTGAGACTCGTAGCCGGAAAATCACAACGTGGCCAAACTCTCTCCGGTGCCCCCCCTCCCCCCCCCCCGCGTCCAGAGCTGCCACAGTTACTTTCTTTGGCGTTTTTTTTATTATTTTAGCTAGGCTAAGCCTTACTAAAGTAAATGAAAACTTTGCTGTTGAATTGACAGTTATGAAAATCCTGCGTAGGTTTACCCCTCCTTGTATTTGAGTCGAACTCCCCTTTAGAAGGGTGAAAATCTGTAATGGGGCTTATGGAGAAGGTGGCAGGTAATTCCTGCTCATGGCTTCTCTCAAAAGAACTATTGTCTTCCTGTATTTTAAAATAATATTGCATGATTAGAGTATTACTTACTCAGCTACAAGCTCTAACGCTACCGTATCTTAGGCGTGATGTACACATGCAAAAGAATGAGGTAATAAAATTAACTGTGCTGCTTTAGACTCTGGGCTTAAAGAGCTATACCATTAAAATAAAGGAAAGGACTCTAGGTGAATGCTTACATTTGTTTGGAATACTTCCATATGTTAAAAAAACACTCAGCAAATGGGAAGCCACCACAAGAAAGCGGGTAGCACATGTCACCACCTTATGCTAACTTTCTACTTGTATGAAGTTTTTCATGCACTTTGAAGTGGTGTAGTCGATGCTACCATCTCAGCATCCTACCACCTCATGCTCCTGCATGGCTTAGTCTGTATTGTTTATCATCTATAAGAGTTAGCTCTGAATGATCTATTTGCAATTGACTCACTTCTGAGCACTATCACACACTATATTCTCCTTTGTTGCCATTTGCTTTTTCTGTGGTATACCTTTTCTGCTGATGGCCTCTGAACCCAAAATTGTTTTATGGTGATGGCCTCTGAACTCAGAAATAGATTTCCTACCTGTGATAATGCACAGAATTCAGAGAAGTTTGTGGATGAGGAAAATTTACACATCACCAGGTTATTTATTTACATTATTTTCATTATTTATAGTCCATCTTTCTCACTGAGACTTAAAGTGGCTTACACAGTATAAGTCTAATATGATCAACATGATGGCACATCCAGTAAACAATGCAGTTGGGTTTAAGAACATAAGAAGAGCCCTACTGGATCAGACCAATGGTCCATCTCGTCCAGCATCCTGTCTCACACAGTGGCCAACCAGTTCCTCTGGATGGCCAGCAAGAGGGCATAGAGGTTGAGGCCTTCCCCTAATGTTGCCTCCTGACATTGCTATTCAAAGGTTTACTGCCTCTGAATGTGGAGGTTCCCCTTAGTCAGCATGGCAACTTATCCTGCATGAATCTGTCTAATCTCTTTCTATGCCTGTGGCTGTCAGTGCATCCTCTGGCACTGAATTCCATATTTTAGTCACTCACTGTATAAATGAGTATTTCCTTTTGTCCATCCTGAATCTAATGCCTATCAGCTTAACTGGATGCCCCTGAGTGCTACTGTTTTGAGTGTGAGAGGAAAAGTTCTCTTTGTCAGCTGTTTCCACCCATGCATAATTTTATAAACCTCTGCCACGTCCCCCCTTAGTAATCTCTTTTCTAAACTGAAAAGTCCCTGACCCTTCAGGCTTTCCCTCATAGAGAAGGTGCTCCAGACCCCTAATCATCTTGGTTCCCCTCTTCTGTACTTTTCCCAGTGCTGCAGTATCCTTTAGGAGATAAGGTGACTAGAACTGCATGCAGTATTCCAAATGAGGTCGCACTATAGACTTATACAGGGGCATTACAATATCAGCTGTTTTATTTTCAATCTCTTTCCTAATAATTTCCAACATAGAGTTTGCCTTTTTTCACTGCTGCAGCACACTGGGTTGACTCTTCCATTGAGCTATATACTATGACCTCAAGATCATTTCCCCTCTCTGTCTCAGCAAGTTCACATCCCATTAGTCTATACTTGACTTGGGACTTTTTGTCCCAATGTGCATCACGTTACACTTACCAACACTGAACTTCATCTGCCACATTGCAGCCACTCACCCAATTTGTGGAGATCCTCCTGGAGCTCTTCACAGTTATCCTAGATTTTCACTATTCTGAATAATTTTGGATCATCCACAACTACACTACTCACACCTAGTTCCAGATCATTTATGAACAATTTAAATAGCACCAGTCCCAATACCAGTCCTCGTGGTACCCCACTGCTTACTTCCCTTCATTGTGAGAATTGTCCATTTATCCCTACTCTTTGGTTCCTCTCATTTAACCAGTTTTTAATCCATAAGAGAACCTCTGATCCCATGAATTTACTTAGGAGTCATTAGAAAGTCCAAGTATACAATGTCTACAGGGTCACCATTGGGTACATACATGTTCACTTTCTCAAAGAACTCCAGAAGGTTGCTGAGGCAGGACTTCCCTTCGCAGAAGCCATGCTGATTTTTTCTCAGCAGGCTTTGTTTGTCTGTGTGCCTAATAATTCTATCTCTGAATACTGTTTCAACTAATTTGCCTGGGACAGACATTAGGCTGACCTGTTTTGTTTGGATTGCAGAAATCTGAAACAAACCATAAACATGACCCATTAAATGATACAGAAATACCATAGCAGGAACATATTTATTTATTGGATTTATAGCCCATGCTTCTCTGCATGGCAGGGTTCAGGGTGGGTTACAATACTGTTAAAACCATACCATGAGTTAGTTATTGAAAATAGTTATCACATCAGTAAATTTAAAAGTCAAGTCGGATGGCGACATAAGGCACAGGTAGCATAAATTATCGAGTGAGGTTGTACATCAATAGATAGAAGTTAGTACAGTGACGATGTGGGGTGGGCTGGGCGAGGCCAATTCAGATGGAACTTTGTTGCCTCAGTCGTGGGCCTGGTGAAACACTTCTGTCTTGCAGGCCCTGCAGAACTTTATCAGATTCCGCAGGGCTCAGATCT
>NW_015161422.1:842406-918895 GCF_001447785.1 Gekko japonicus
TTGGCTTGAGGCTAAACAAATGCTTTTCAGGTGGTGGTGGGGACATACCAGGAGAGACAGTCCCAAAGATATACTTACAGCAACAGATAGTACACAGTAGTATAGACTACAGTTCCATTTCAAACAGTGCAGTCCTATTAGGTAAAGGTTCCCTTGCTCGAAAGCCAGTCGAATCCGACTCTAGGGTTGCGGTGCTCGACTCCGTTTCAAAGCCGAAGAGCCAGCGTTGTCCGAAGATGTTTCTGTGGTCATGTGGCCGGCATGACTAAACACCAAGGCACACGGAACGCTGTTACCTTCCCACTGAAGTGGTACCTATTTATCTACTTGCAATTTCTTGCTTTCGAACTGCTAGGTTGACAGGAGCTGGAACTCGAGATGGGAGCTCACTCCATCATGGGGCACTCAGGTCTCAAACTGCTGAACTACGACCTTCCACAGCCTGCAGTTCAGAAAATCCCTCTTGAATAATTCTGTTTCGCATAGTTTGCAGAAAACCAAGACAGTGGGAGCCTTCCTGACCTCCATGGGCAGACCATTCCATAAGGTGGGGGCCACAACAGAGAATACATGTGTACAGACAGTTGTTGATTTTGCCCATTTGCAGAAGGTCCTGCTCAGATGAGAGAAGCTATCATTATAGAACATAGGGAGAAAGGTGGTCCTGCAGATATGAGGGGCCAAGGCTGCAAAAAGCTTTGTACTTCGACAGCCAGTACCTTGAACTGAGCCTGGTAACTGATGGGTAGCCAATGGAGTAACTGCAGAACGGGAGTAATATGCATGCTCTGCCTAGCTCCTCATAATAACCAAGCTGCAGCATTCTGTACCAACTGGAGTTTCCAAGTTGACTTTAAGGAGAGACCAATGTTGAGTGCGTTACAGTAGTCTAGTCTTGATGTTTCCTTGATGTGAATCCAGGTGGCCAGATCAGCTGGTCAAGGTAGGGGGCCATCTTGTGGGCTAAACTAAGTTTGAAAAAAGCATTTGTTGCAGCTGCATTAATGTGCATCTCCAGAAGCAGCGATGAATCTAGTATAACCCCCAGGCTTGCTATGCTGAGGGTATGTGTGTGGACATTTTACATTCAGGATAGTGAGAACCAAAGTGGATTTTGAAGAGCTTCAAGAGTATCTTTCCAGGTGAGTAGGTGACAACATTGCAAATAAGGTTTAATGTGAGCAAGTGTGAACAGATGCAAATGGCAGTAAAATCCTACCTAAGTATGTGCTGAACTGTCAGTGGTTGAGAAGAAATGAGACCTTGGGGTCATGGAATTATTTTTTAATTGTTTTTCACAATGGTCATGGAAACTAACTCAATGCAAATGTTAATTTAGTGCATGGCAGCAGTGAAAAATACAAATTCTGTTATATGGATGATTAGCAGCAGGACTAAAAACAAAACAGCCATTTGTGTAATGCTTTTGTGCATATATATGGTGTGACTGCTTTTGGAAACTCTGTAAATTTGTGGTCACACACGCTCAAAAAGCTGTTGCTGGGAAAAATACAGGGAAGGGTGACCAAAGTAAAGGACCACATTCTCTATGAGAAGAGGCTAAAGAGCTTGGGACAGTTTTGTTCAGAGGGAAAGTGACATGAAACAGATTGAGGAAGTTATTCACGAGGAGAAGAAAGTGGGTGGAGAGAACTTTTTCTTTGTCCCATAATACACATGAGTACCCACTGAAGTTATTGGGCAATAGGTTCAGGACAAACAAACAAAAAGTAGTTCTTCACTCAAAGAGTAGTTAACTTGTGGAATTAATTGCCACATGAAGTACTGATGGCTATTAGCTTAGTTGATTTTAGAGGAGGATTAGACAAATGTGTGGAGGATAAGTTCATCAATGGGTATTAGTTACAACGCAATAATCAAATCGAACTGCTATGTTTAGAGGTAGTTACTTTCTGAATACCAGTGCTGGGGAGGCAATAGCAGGGAGAAGCTTAAGGCTCCGTACCCCACTTGTAGGTCTTCTAGGGGCATCTAGTTGGCTACTAAGTGAAGCAGGATGCTGGGTTTGATAGATGATTGGTCTGATCCAGCACAGCTGCCCTTACATTCTTATATAAAAATTGCCAGGGGGAGGCCTAACAATCCAAAGTGTGTTTACATGCTATTGTGACCTGTCACAACAAATGCAGAGAACTAGTTTTATAGTAACATGAGTTTTTTAAAAAAAATGTTTTACTGTTGCTAATCCTCTGTAATAGTACTATTTTACAGCGCAGTCAAGACTGTGTCATTAATCACTCTGAGCAAAGATGTCCTACAAATGTTTTGAGCAACAATGAAATGTCAAGCATTGACTTTTACAGAAGGTGTTTAAGCATTGGATGAAATGTGCTTGCCATAAATAGAAATAGAGCAACTGTGGGAGTATAAGTGGTTCTTGGAATAATGTGGAAATGGTGGGATAATGCAGAGGCCCCCTCGTGAAGAGGACATCTGGCTGTTTTGCCTGGCAGTTTCCGCTTGCTGGAAGAGCTTTTTCTTCCGTCCATAATCCAGTGGCTGGGGTGTTTTGGAGACTGCTTACGTCCCTGCCCTCCGATAAGCAGCTTGGGGCTCAGTGACCGAAGAAATCCATTAATGGATTGATGCTGCCTTTATTTTATTAGGAGGAAGAGTTGGATTGGGCCTGCAAAGCTGGGCATTTTTAACTTCCCTTTCAGAAGCTGTCAATGCTGATAGAAACAAAACATTGTCCGGTTTTGTTTCTCCTCTAATATCCATTAGGGAGGCAAGGAGGGTGAAGGATGTTGGGAGGGAGAATTCCCCTCTCCATGCTATCCTGTTTCAAATCCCCACTTCTCCCATGCAGTTTCTTGCAACTAAAAGATGGCGGCACCCAGCTGAGCCCTGCGTGAGGTGAGGCAGAGGCAGCACCTAGCTGAGCCCTGTGAAAGGCAAGGTGGCAGAGGGTGGTGCTCAGCCCAGTCAAGCCTGGCTACCTCTTCCTCCCTCATTCTATCTCCCCTTTGGAAGGGAGGGAGGGAGGGAGGGAGGGAGGGAGGGTCAAGGTCAGACAGACAGCCTCTTCCTATCTTCCTCCTTTGGGGGCAGGACCAGGGCAGGTTGGAGAAAGGGCCCCTTCCCAGGGCTTTTCACTCCCAGTCCACCACTGCTCATAGAGTTCTGAGGATATAATGGAAGAATGAAGTACGGTGCTTTGAGTCCCCATTATGGAGAAATGCAAGGTAGAAATGAAGTAAATAAAAATGTAGCTGAAGATGGAGGGGCAGGTAAAAGGTTGGTGAGTGGGTGGGAAGGAAGCAGAAAAGGTTCAGGATATGGAGGCTGTCAGTTGGAGGGAAAAAGGGAAGTTGAGACAGGGAGAAATGTGTGCCCTTTGCAAGTCCTTACTGGTTCCCCACTGGCAACTTGCACTGTGCAACTGGATCGTAGTCTTTCTGGGTAAAGGGTGTCGGGGATGCGAAAAGTCAGAAAACTGAAGATGGGGAGAAAATAAAGGTAGGGAGATGTGGGAAGGAGAGGAAGCAGAAAAGCGAGAGAGGCTATGGGGGCTTTCAGTAATTTTACTTACCGGCAATGTTCCCTCTAAGCTGTGGAGCCCTGTGAGCAAAAATTCTACTTTGTGAGCTACTGGCATGAAAGTTGTGAGTGAGTGATTTGGCTGCTGCATCAATTAGTTTGCTCTGGAGCCCTCCTTCCTGAGCTAAGACAAAAATGGGTGAGCTGGAGTCTAAAAAACTGTGAGCTGGCTCACGCTAACTCAGCTTAGAGGGAACACTGCTTACCGGTATTTATTTATTTATTACTTATTAGTTGCATTTATATCCCACCCTCCATACAAACAGGCTCAGGGTGGCTTACATTGATCGGTACAATGTACCTAGTCCACATAAAACATTTAAAACAAGAGGAAATAGTGGGGGAGAGGGAAGTTCACCCTGCAAGTCCTTGTGGGTTCCCACTTTTAGTTGTCTATATAGTATGGATTTGCAAAAGCATTTGTACATATGTACTTTTCACATGCCTTGTTGCATCTTCCACATGTCTACATACATGTGGCTTTTTAACTAGTATTTACTGTGTGGCAGGCCTCCTTCGGTGGTGTAGATTGTTACCCAAGTTGGTTTTTGCTTATTTAATTGGGGAAATTAGTTTTATTAGAGACAAAGTGCGATGGGGTAACTCAGGATCTCCACCAATATTTATGGGAATTGTTTTCTTAGAGAACTCTCAGAATAAACCAGTCAGAAGTTCAACTGGAAATGGCAACACACGCATACAAAGCACATGGGAATAGACAGGAAAAACAGGGATGAGTGGGAAAAAGCAAGGGAGGTTCAAGGGTGATATTTACCAGTCTCGGAGACATGGGTCCACAGAGAAAGAGAACAACCAGCTCTTAAAGGAAAAAACCCACAGAGTGGGGGTATGGCCAAGAACACACACACATTGGAGACGAGTGCATGTATTTATTGGGGAAATGTGCCTTGAGGCACTATGACAGGTCTGCTCCAAAACAATAGCTTGATGTGCTTACTGGAAAGTTCCCAAGGACTTGGACAAGTGTTTGATGGTTCTCCCAGACAGAGATCAAAGAACTGAGTGGATCTTGATAGGATTGATGACCTCCGAAGTACAGGATGGGTGACACTTCCAGGTGTGGATATGCTAATAAGGGTAGATGTGCCAAAGGGGGAAGGAGGATTGGGGATGGAAGAGGTTAATCAAAGTAAGATGCTGCCTTTCTTGAGAAACCATTGCTATAAATTATGCATTACCTTTAGGGTGGAGGACAGTTGTTTGCAAGCCAGGTATTTGATTCATTTCTAAGTATCTTCCCAGGCTGGTTTTCCTGGCATCCCTCTTGGGGTCATTTCTGGGCCAGGCAGTGTGTTGTACTTATAATATTTGGAGTGATTTTATATGAAGGGTGCTTGGGCATATTTTCTCTCTGGTTGCCAACTACCCATCTATGGGAGCGATCTGACTGCTAACACAGATCCACATGAAAAGATAGTTATTTAATATTTCCCCCCAGCCCAGGAGTGGATGGGTTGAATGCCCCCAGTAGAGGACTCTTATTGTACATGTATGGGGTTTGTAAGGCTGGCAGGCAGTGAATGCATTTACCTCTGTTTGGTGTAGTGGTTAAGTGCGCAGACTCTAATCTGGGAGAACCGGGTTTGATTCCCCACTCCTCCACTTGCACCTGGCTGGATGACCTTGGGCAAGCCATAGTTCTGATAAGAGCTGTTCTTGAAAAAGAGCAGTTTCTGTCACAGCTCTCTCAGCCCCACCTACCTCACAGGGTGTCTGTTGTGGGGAGGGGAAGGGAAAGGAGTTTGTAAGCCACTCTGAGACACCTTTGGGGAGTGAAGGGCGGGGTATAAATCCAATCTCCTCTTCTTCTTTAGGGTGGGCCTGTTCTTTTTCCAGTGCATGATTTTTTGTTTTTTATATTTCTGTGCTGCCTTTCCCCCCAGGGGTGTTCAGGGCAATGTATATGTATCTTTTAGCTCGTGAGGCAGGTTAGGCTGAGGGGAGGGGATGAGAGAGTCTGATCAGTCCCCAGTTACCCAGTGAACGTCATAAATGAGTGAGGTTTGAATCTTGGTCTCCCCAGTCCGTCTTAATATTACAGCCACTATCCCAGCTTGATTCTCATCAAGATTTTCTGCTTCAGTTGATAGATCTTAGCAGGCAACCAAGAGCTGCTTCATACATACAACAGTGTTTTCTGCACCTTCATGTGTCAAGTAGGTGGTTAGATGATGGTTGGGACCAGACAAGAGATAATTTTTTTTTTAAAGGGCTGAGCCCAAAATATAATAAACAATGGTTAAAATAATACTTGGGTTGGATTTTAGGGATTTGTTCTGCTAATGGTAGCACCTTTCTTGGGCGCTAGGTGGCTTCCCCTAATACAAGAAGCTCCTCTGCTGTGTTAGGGGAAGGGTCTTTATTCCAGAGGAAGCTGCTGTTGTTAGCAGAACAGATCCATAGGATTTAACCCACTTGACTCTAGTTTTAAGACAAAAAAACACAACCATCAGCTAGGACTGACTTTGATATTCATAAGGGCTTCTGTTTCTTTGAGGGTATTTTGTCTCTTTCCAGAACTGGTATCCAGATCTGACTGCATAGTCTTCAGACCATCTCAGAACCTTCTCATACTCTCTTTACAATAACGATCATGTTTTTAAAAAGCTGCCTGTGATTTGTCTGAGAGCCCTGAGCCAGCCACATCATTAATCTTATTTTGTATTTTCTGCTCAAGGGTTGATGAGTGGCTAGCAGTGAGGGGTCTGATGAGACAAGCATTGTATGTTTCCCACCTGATCACATTGGGTCAGTGCAGTAAAATATGCTAGAAAGGAAGAATAGATTGTAGTTCAAATAATGAAAAGAGGACTTTTTATAGGATCATACCAATTAAACTATTTATTTAATTATAATTACATTATAATTATAAATTACATTATATTAATTATATATATAATTATAATATTATTTATTAATTATACCAATTAAATAATTTCATCTCCTAAAATCTGACAAAAATTATATTTCTTTTCCATAGAGTGAAGGATGCCTAAAAAGAAGACGGGTGCTCGCAAGAAGGCTGAGAGTCGCAAAGAACGTGAAAAACAGATAAGAGCTTCAAGAGGCAACATAGATTTGGCAAAACATCCCTGCAATGCTTCAATGGTAATCTGACAGCACGTATTTCTTTCTGTGATGCTGTGTACTCAATTTGATGTGTTGATTTAAAAATATTTCGCAGTCTTTTTTTTTTAATGTTGAGGGAAGGAGGTGAATGTAGATTTTCAAGAAACTCTTATGTTACCTTCAGTAAGCTTGAGACCTTGCAAGAAATACTGGATGTGATCAAATCTTCTAAAAGCCCTGACCTGGATAGCCCAGGCAAGCCCGATCTCGTCAGATCTCGGAAGCTAAGCAGGGTGGCAAGTACTTGAATGGGAGACCTCCTTGAAATACCAGAGGTGGGAGGTGAGGGCAGGCTTTATTCAGCCACCTCTCTGAATATCCTCCAGGCCCCTGGAATGGGTCAGTTACCAGAGGTCGCCATGATTTCCAGGTGCACACACACACTCACATGCTCGCGCGCACACACATGCACAAGAAAGATACAAAAAAATCTTCTAAAACAATTCATAATAATACATTAAATCATTTTGTTTCCTCTGAAGCAACAATTCTCTTGTTTCCCTCTTTCTTAGTGAATGTATAAAGATGCCTTATGCCATCGGACAGCTGATCTCTCTAGATCAGTATTGTTTGCAGTGAGGGGCCATGTGTCTCTAAGGTTTCAGCCAGAGATCTTTCTCAGCCCTGCTATTTGAGTTCCAAGCTTCCACAAACCCGGGGCTTGGGCTACCCCCACCCCAATCCTCTGGCATACATGAAGAACATGGCTGGAGGTGGGTGTGCTGCTGGTGAGCACAAATAGTAGCTGTCTGCTGAAACAAGCTGAATAAATATATCCAGAGCAGGAAACCAGCCAGAGAAGCAGTGGAGTCTCTGGATGACAAAGGAATAAAGCGATTGCTAAAGGAAGATGGGGAGATGGCAGAAAAGCTCGATGACTTCTTTGCTTCTGTGTTTACTGTGGAAAGTGTGGGGCACATACCCATGCCACAGCCCCTATTTTTAGGAAGGGATTCTGAAGAACTGAGCCAAATTAAGGTTACCAGAGATGAAGTTCTAGACCTATTGGGGAAATTAAAAACTGATAAGTCTACAGGTCCTGATGGCATACACCCAAGAGTTCTTAAGGAACTCAGATATGAGATGGTTGATCTACTAGCCCGTATATCTAACCTGTCACTGAATTCAGCTGCTGTACCAGAAGACTGGAGAGTAGCAAATGTGACACCAATTTTTAAAAAGGGATCCAGAAGGGAACCAGGAAATTACAGGCCAGTTAGCCAATGCTCCCTCTAAGCTGTGGAGTCTTGTGAGCAAAAATTCTACTTTGTGAGTTTCTGGTATGAAAGTTGTGAGCGAGCGATTTCGCTGCTGCTTAAATTCATTTGCTCTGGAGCCAACCTTCCTGAGCTAAGGCAAAGATGTGTGAGCCAGGGGCTAAAAAGTGGTGAGCTAACTCAGATTAGAGGGAACACTGCAGTCAGCCTAATGTGTGTCCCAAAAACTAGACAGGCTTTGGTGTAATTACAATAGGAAAAATAGGGCTCACCAAAGAAAATTACTCTTCTATATCTTTAACACAGTTGTATTATTATAACAAATTTCCTGTATTAACTAGCATAGAGGTATATAAAAGTATGCACAGGGTAGAGAGAGTTAACAAAGAAAACATTTTTCTCCCTCTCTCACGGACAAAAGGAAATAATACTTTACACAGAGTGATTAAAATGTGGAATTTGCTGTCAGAGGGTGTAGTGATGGCCACAGGAATAAACAACTTTAAAAGGGGATTAGAGAGATTCATGGAGAATAGGTCTATCAACGGCTACTAGCCATGGTGACTGAGGGGAACCTCAACATTCAGAGATGCTAATCCTTTGAATACCTGAGCCAGGAGGCAGCATCAGGGGAAGACCTCGGCCTCTATGCTCTGTTGTTGGCTGCCCAGAGGAACTGGTTGGTCACTGTGTGAGACAGGATGTGGATTAGATGGACCACTGGTCTGATGCAGCAGGGCTCTTATGTTCTTTAGTTTGTAGACCTTGCTAAAATCTGTTTTAAATGGAGGTGCCAGGAATATGCCTCAAGACCATATACATTTATACTACCTCTTGATATTCTGGTGTTGCATAAATGGTCCTGTGGACACGGAGGAGATCTCAAACTGTATAACAAAAAATATTCTTATTTTAATTGGGCCTATTTAGAACAGTGGTCTCCAACCTTTTTGACCCTGTGGGGACCTTTGGAGTTCTGACACAGGGGGCTGGAGCCAACCACAACATGACTGCCACGGGAGGTGGAGCCAACCACCGATGTCAGGGAGTGAGGCCATGTGTACCTCTAATAGTAACTCTTCCCCATTTCAGGCAGAAGCTCTCTTTAAAGGATGCCTTTTAGCATGAACATATAGTTTTAAAATATTTTCTTGCTGCACACAGCTTACCTTCAGTCACACAGTGCAGATTCTTGTGATGTGGTAGCCGCTGCTGCCAAAGGAACTTTGAATATTTGGCACAGCCAATCAGATCTCCAGTGGCCAGTCATTCGCCCTGCTGGGCAAGAGCCCCATTTATACCCACCCACTTTCTAAGTACACTTAGAGGGTGCCAGGAAAGGAGTTGGTGGGCACCCTGACACCAATGGATACTACTTTGGAGACCCCTGCTTTAGAACATGAAATGGCAAGTTCTTGCTAGTCTCATAAAAATGCAGAATGGCACAACTAAATTGTAACGAACAGATATTTTGATGCTATCTGTATTCCAGTTATGATAGGAGCATAACGTTTCCTATTCCCTTCAGGATGCTGTAAATTGCCAATTTAGACAGCATGCTCAGGTGACATTTCAGAGTGAAATGATGATGTTTTACCTTTTGCATGAACACAGGAGTGAAATCTTCCATTGGTTCAGCTTGTGCTGGCAAGCTCTAGAATTTTGTATTTCCAAAGCTCTATCTGCCATTGTACTGAAACCAGTTAATTTAAGACATTTGTTTAAATCTAGGTTTGATGGAATTTCTTACAAAACATTTCAGTAAAAATATCTATCTACTTCTCTTACAGGAATGTGATAAATGTCAAAGGTAAATACATATTTTGTTCATTATTTTCCTTAAATACTACTTCTTTAAAATGTATTTTCTTCAGGAAATTGTTTAACCTCCCTTGTTCTGACAGGCGGCAGAAAAATAGAGCGTTTTGCTACTTTTGTAGCTCAGTTCAAAAGTTACCCATCTGTGCACAATGTGGTAAGTGTACACTTTATATTTCTCAGTTCTTATTTATTCCCTATGGCATTTTTGCTGTGCATAGAATTGGCATCTAGCATTGTCATCTGATCATACCCGTTTGTTTGATTGATTTCGTTTAGGCATTATGGGATGCTGTCTTTGTGTTCTGTCTTTGGGTCTAACATGTCTAACAGTGCTTGGATATTTTTTGTTTTAAGAAACTGTGTGGAAGGGATTGAAACTGTTTTCTGGTGCCATATTGTGCCCTCCCAGTAACTTGTGAGTGGGGATGTTTCCTGCCTGCCCTCTTCCTCTAGCATCCCCCTCAGACTTTCAGAAAGCTGATGCTGCTTGTGAGATCTGTGTGGACAAAAAAGATACAGGAGAGAGGGGCTGCAGCAAAGAGAGGGAACGGGGTGAAATCTCCTCTTTCCCCTCTTCTGCCAGTGGTGTGTCCACTGATGTAGGACATTTTGTGGGTCAAGAGTGAACTGGGTCAAGAGTGAAACTGAGGCAATTTCTACCAGCTCCCTCTTTCCACTGGGAAACACCCCCCCAACTGCTTAGTTTAGTTTATTTCTACAGTCCTTAGACCAGAAGTACACCTTTACAAAATTCCAAGATTTTAAAATGTATCAGTAAAACATTAAAAGCAAAATTTAATCTAATATCAAACTACTATATCTAACTAGCTGCCCTGGGGTTTCCGTGATCTGAGTATCACCATACAAAAACTGGCTACTTGGTGGGGCCCCCCCCCCAACTGAGTGAGGCTTTTTGTACACACAGTTTTCACAACCTCCAGCATTTGGAAAGTCTCAGGATATTTCTGGGAAATGGAGAGGCAGGAAAGATATGTGCTTACAAGTGCTTTTGCTCACTCACCATCAAATCCAACCCATTTTCCTTTCTTTATTTCTAGTATTGTAATGTGATATTATAAAACTAAAATTGATCCATGAGAACCCAAAGCCCCCTTCAGCCTTAGAAATATCACCAGTCTTTGAAGAGATTTTATTTTTGATTCTTAATGTTTTTCTTTACCAGACACTTGAGAATGCTGAAATTATTTGCTGTGATTTCTTCTAGTACTATTAAAGGGTTGTTATAAGGATAAAATAGAGGAGGGAAGAATGATGTGTGCCACCCTGCAGTCATTGGAGGAAGGTTAAATAAGTTGATGTTACTTCTACATAATTTTATTTTTAGATAAGTTCTTTTTCTTTTGTAACAGGGAAAACAAAATGTATGATGAAATCTTCAGACTGTGTCATAAAACATGCTGGTGTGTACAGCACTGGCCTTGCAATGGTGGTATGTACACAAAAGAATCATCCCTTTCAGGATATGTGATAAGTTGACTAATATGTTACAGCAATGACATTTTTATTCTGTCTGTGTTAGAGTGAAATGTGGAAATCATTTGGCCATTCCAGATACAGTTGGAAATGCTTCACTCCAGTTGAAATCAGCTGGGAGCTAGATTTCAGCCAAAGTTTTGCAAAGCCAGATATTGGATTTCAGATCCACACTTTTCAAGAGAGGTGGCCATGTGCTAATTGCTGGATAGGTTAACAGTTGGGCCGAATTCAAATGCACAGCTAGTAAGGCTTTGACTTGGCACAGTCTCAGGGTCTCTTTCAACTGTGCTGCAAGCAACCCTTGTAAAGTAGTTCTGCAGCTAGGGCAAAGATCCCTTGCAGGTGTTTTGCTGGTGTCCAGCTAAGCACAGCCTAGCTTAGTGGAGCTGCTGTGCGAGTATGGAGTCCCAGGAGAGGAGTTCTGTTGTCTTTAAACTGAGCCTTGACTTGTGTGAATGGGGAACAGAATCAGTCTTGAACTCATGGAAGGGTACATCCCCACTAATAAACAGGATAGGCTTTTAGTAGCCCAATCCAACTCAAGCCAGTATAAGTAGGGAGTGGTACCTGAGGTTATGTGTGCTGGCATTTTTAGTAGCCCAATTCAACTCAAGCCAGTATAAGTAGGGAGTGGTACCTGAGGTTATGTGTGCTGGCATTTTTCTTTGATCTCATGCAACTTTAAAGTCAGGATTTCTTATTTCCATGCCTTTTGCTCTCTCAGGTAAGTATTGCAGCACCTGGCTTGACTAAAACTCAGGGCCTTCATAAATAGATAAAATTGGGTATATGTGTGTACACACAAAAAAGTCATTTTTTTAAAGATAGAAACAGCACAGCAGATAAAAATAGCACAGCAGATGTACCCTTAGGTTACAATTTCAAGTTAAAAAAATAAAATAAATTCTGTTGAAATTGGTGTAATTTAATTTTTATGTTTAGACGTTTACTGTCATAATGATGAGAATATGAAGCATGGTGGGAAATACTAAGCTAGTTTTTAGCTCTGTAGAGATTGCTGAACTCTGCCTTAAAATGTTTCTAGTCACTGGCTATTTGGAATGAGTATATGCTACTCATTAAGCAGACGGCTATTCAGTAGGGGTCAGCCAAGATCCACAGTAATTTTTTTTGGTCTTATTTTGCAGGGGGCTATTTGTGATTTCTGTGAAGCCTGGGTTTGCCATGGTAGGAAATGCCTCAGCACACATGCTTGCATCTGTCCACTTGCAGATGCAGAATGCGTTGAGTGCGAGAGAGGAGTTTGGGACCACGGTTAGTTGATGATAACAAAGAAAAATGAATGTTTTGACTTGTTTACTTACTAACTTGTTATGTTTGTTTGTTTTTGCTTTTGTTGATTTATTTATTGTAACTTATTGTAATTCATATTCACCAAAGGAGATAAAGGCATTTCACAATATGTTCTAATATATTTACTTTTATGAAAGTTCCACATTGGACAGGTGATCCTCAGTGTATTCAGGAACCATGCCACAGTTGGTCTCTATTTTACCTCCTTTGGTACTATCTTGCCCGCCATTTGAGATCCTTTTCTCAAGCCTTGCTCTTTGTGTCCCTGCCTACAGAAGTGAGGTGGGTTGAAACAAGAGACGTAGCTTTTTTGGTGGTGACACCTCACCTTTGGAATGCCCTCTCCTTTGACACACTTTCCTGGCACCTGCCTTGGTTTCCTTTTGGCACCAAACCCCAACTGGTTTTTAACTTGGGGGAGCCTGTCTTTTTTGGCTACTTCATGGTAAGCTCTGAGCCTGAGGACTGTTTTATTGTTACCATATTAGATTACTGTTTTTGTTGCCTTGGCATATTTTTATTGATTTGTTTTGTTGTTGGTATTTTATTGTTTTAGTTGTGGGCTGCCTCAAGCAGGTTCTGGAGAGGTGACATAACAGATTTTCTAAACAAATTAAGACCAGGGGCAAAGAAGTCCAGGGCTGGACAAGACCAGGAGTCAACTGCAATCTGTGCATGTGGCTCACTCTGCTTGTACATATAACATGCATTGCTTAATAATGCTACCAGAACTTACAATACAGGCAAGCAAAGCCAGGTTTGAGGCACAAAGCATTTTCTGTGAATGGCTGATCTCTGCTTGGTGGCAGAATGGAAGGAGACTGGTTTTGGTTCTTTTAGCTGTGTTAAATTTTTACTCTTCTGAATCTTCTAGGAGGCCGAATATTCAGCTGTTCCTTTTGCCATAATTTCCTCTGTGAAGATGATCAGTTTGAACATCAGGCCAGCTGCCAGGTTCTTGAAGCCGAGACCTTTAAATGTAAGCTGTTCCCCTGAAGCTCCTCTTGCTAAAGGTGATCTGTCTTTAACTCTTTCTGGAATACCACTTGAAATCAGAGAACTGTTGTAATGTGATTTCCCAAACCAGTGCTTCCACAGGATATATTAGCTACTCAAATCAGTAGATTGTGGAATGCATCTGAACTGGGGGTGCCGTTGGGAATAGCAGTTTCTCTGCCAGGCAGACTGTAGATCAGGCTGGATTTTAAAGGTGATTCTGGCAGGGCAGAATCGCTTCCCGTGGGACTTTGCACTCACGGAGCATCTTGTTGAACTTGGGCTTTTGCCGGCGCAAAGCAGCTATGCATGGCAGCTTTGCACAGGTAGAACTCAGTTTAAATGAGTCTGTGTGCAAATGCAAAGACTCACGGGGAAGTGCTTTTGCCTGGCCAGCATCACATTTAAATTGAGCCTGTGTGTTTTTGCAGTGAAATGTGAAATTGGAGCTTTCAGTAGAGGGTGCAGTTTTTTCTCTTTACTTGCTTGCAGTCCCTACTTTCATTGTGGCCTCAATGAAAACTTTTTAAATAGAAAAGATTGGTATATAAGAAGTAGGTGCAGCCTGCCTGTGAAGACTGAGAGACATCAAAGCAGGCCAGCCGTGCCCTAACAGCAGTGTTGGCAGAGAATGGGGCAGAGTGTGGGGGATGAGGAATTTAGGAGCCCTGGAGAGTCCTGTCTTTGGAGCCTCCTCTTGGCTCCAAACAGATCTCTCCAGGCCTTGTTTGTTTCATGATAGTTAAGCTGTTAATTACGTTGATTATCATTTTTCAGTTAGATATTCTTAAAGCTTGTAACTTGTGGTTGTAAATGGGTAGGCAGTGTTGTTAGAACAGAGGTCTCTCGTTCAGTTATGACTCTGGGACTAAACCTATTCATCTGCTGGAACACAGGCTATCTATTTGACAGTTTTCAGATTGAGTTCCTAGCATCTTTGATTAATGGGTCACAGTGGAAAGGCTAGACTAGACTTCTGTTGGACATGTAGAGAGCAGTTAGGAAACTTCTTAAACCCTTGCCCACTGCATCCCACTCTCTCCAGTATGTATTTATTTATCTTCTTCTCAGTTGAATCCAAGGCAGTTTACTTTTTAAAAAAGAAAATCTTATAATGCCAGTATAAGATAACCCAAACCTTTCGATAATCCTGAAAATTAAAATTGCAGTAATGTAAAGCCTAACAATCTAAAACCAGCAAACCACTGAATGCCACCCTGGGCACAGCAGTTTAAGGGAGACTCAGTGGCTCAGTTGGTAGAGTGCCTGCTTGGCATGCAGAAGGTGCCGGACTGAATCTCTGGAATCTCCCTTGCTCGAAAGCCAGTCGAGTCTGACTCTAGGGTTGCGGTGCTCATCTCCGTTTCAAAGTCAAAGAGCCAGCGCTGTCCGAAGATGTTTCCGTGGTCATGTGGCCGGCATGACTAAACACCAAGGCGCACGGAACGCTGTTACCTTCCCACCGAAGCAGTACCTATTTATCTACTTGCAATTTCTTGCTTTCGAACTGCTAGGATGGCAGGAGAATCTCTAGTTTAACAAAAAAAAAATAAGGGCCGGGTAATAGGTGACATAGAAAACCTCTGCCTAAGACCCTGGAGAGCCAAGGTCAATCAGAGCTGAGAACTGGTCTGATCAATTGTAAGGCAGCTTTGGCTGATTCTGCACAATCACTTGCCCCGGTGTCACCCCCCGACAACATCCGTGGAAATTGATCAGTTCCCCACATGTTGGTCTGGATCGGCAATTGACCCGAATCTAATGGTGTTTCTCCCCGGATTTTCCGTCTCCGCTATTTTCAGGATCTTTTTTTTACAACGGGGATGAAGTCGGGGCATTGTAGTGGGGAACTCGCGAATCGCGGCTGTCCTCTCTCCACCCCTTTAACGCCCCTCTGCTTCTTTCCCTCCCCTTCCCTCCCTTTCCCACCTCTCTCCACCCCTTCAATGCCCCTCTGCTTCTCTGCTTCTCTCACCCTACCTCTGCTGTTTCCCGATTTCTGTGTTGCAATTTGCTATTTGTACAAAAGTAGTGCCATTGTTAAAAAAATGCATTAAGGGTGACATGGAGGTGTGGACAAAATTTTTCGTGGGGCTAACCCACGGGTTATAGTGCAACTGTTAAAAATATGCATTGAGGGTGGTATGGTGTTGTGGACACAATTTTCACGGGGGTGACATGTGTTGCCTTGCATGTCTGCTTCTATCCCTCCCCCCTCCCCCTCCCTTCCCACCTCCCGTCTCCCTTTCCCCTCCCATTTTCGACCTGGCACAATGCAACTACGCATGCGTAAAGCACGCCTGTTTTCCAGTGGGTGGGTGCATTACAACGCAACGATACCCCTGATCAAAAAAAAGGAGGTGGAAGAGAGGGGAGGGGGCACTACATTCGGGACAAGGCGACAAACCCGAGTCAGAGTACTTTAATGTGGAACTCCCCCAACAGAATCGGGCCAATTAGACCCAGGGAGAACAGAGAGCAAAGCATTAGTGCAGAATCGGCCTTTGTGTTTTCACTCAGCTGACTAATGTAGATTAAAAGCCTCTTGAACAATCGTGGTCTTCGTCATTTCCTAGGGTGTGGAACTTGTTAGGGGAAACCATGATGTTGTCGCATGCTGCATCACTTTGCTGTGTAGACTTTGGTCACTTTGATCATATCAAGTTGCCTTGTTGTTCCATCTTGCTTGCTGTGTTCTGCTGTGGCAGCAGTTCTCCAAGGTTCTCAAGCAGAGAAAGGTCTTTCTGAGTAACTGCTCCGTGATCCTTTAATGGGGGATGAGCTGAACCTGGGGACCTTCAGCATTCAAAGCATATACTTCTGTGCCATACCTCCTCTCTGTATGTGGTGCCATTGGGCAGGGTTGTATATGCTGTACCTGTAATGCTTTTGTGGACTGATTCTGCCCTTTGTGGTGCAAGGTGCTTCTTTCACAAGTGCCAGCCACATGATCACTGTGCTTTCCTGATGCCCTTTGTGTGTCTCCAGTATAGCCCGTCTACCAGCCTCATCCTTTTTTAAAAAAAATCTTGTTTTGCTGCTTTCCTTTGTTGTACAAACTGGTAGTGTAATCAAGAAGGTGTCTTTAGCTTAGTGTAGGAGAGCAAGTGTAATGTTGGGTCCAAGCAGTGAAGGGACATCCATTACAATTTTTTTTATTCATTTCCTAGGCTAAGCATTCATTTTCCTTGTACTTAGAAGAGGCGCAGTCTTGAAAAGCCTGAGGGTATCCATTGAACTGTATAGCTGACCTTGGTTTAGAAAGCAGAAGCAAAGAGCAAAGCTATAGAATCTCATTATTCAAGCATACATTTTGTCTTGCTTAATAGGTGTTTCCTGCAATCGACTTGGGCAACACTCATGCCTCCGTTGTAAGGTAAAAGTTAAAACATTTTGAAGCAGATGTATTGGGTTCCCTGCTCTTGTACTTTAAAGGTGCTGGCAGTTTTTGTCATGCCTTTCTCTACAGTACATCAAAAATGTCTGATTTTTCCCCCTAAAAGGAAAAGAAAAGCTGTCTGTGTCCTGTTCCTATCATGCTTTGATCAATGTACCTTCCGTGCTGGGTTCTTTGGACTTCCTTAAGCTAGAACTGCTGAAGCTGCTTTCCTTGTATTCAAAGCCTGAACTGTTTCATCCTTCCAGGGTTTCTTCTCCACTGATCTGCTTGTGCCTTTATGACTGGGATGACAGGTCATTATTCTGTGCTGTTGTGTTTTTAGTGACTTTTAACAGGTGTGAGGCCTGTTCTGATAGTGGAATATTCTGGGGCACTCTCTGTCAGCATTTTACACCATCAGAAAGAGTCCTTGTGTTGTGAGATGTATCTGTGGTGAGTCTCAAGATAGCAGCAATCCAAAAATTGCTGCTGTATTTGAAATTGCTATGGAGGGCATGCATATACCCTCACAGGTTTTTCCCAAGAGCTTTTAATTTAAGGGGTAAGAATATGTAGAGGAACAGACCACAACAAATAGTATGAGCTGGCTCCTAAGAAAGTTGGCATCTGTTCACTATGTCCTGTGAATTTTATATTCTTTTTTTTTTTAGTCTGTTATATCACATATCGCATTGCTGAGTTCACAGAGTCAGTTACAGTGACTGGGATGGGTGGGATAAGGGTAGAACTCTCTCTCCCCCCCCCTCTTCCTCCCCATCTAGATTTCCCCTGATATGAAATTCAGGTCAACAAGGAATTCTACTTCATCTGGCAGTAGCTTACATCTAGAGGCTACAGGGTAGCTGGATTATTGCCTTGAGCATGTTCCATAATAAATATAAACATACATCCCTTCCCCCTGAGAGTGTCTTACAATGTGATTCTGTGCAGAGTTACTCCAATTCAGGCCCGTAAAATAAATGGAATTAGACTAGAGTAACTCATTTTAAGATTGCACTATTAATCTTTGTGTACCTTTGAAATGTTCAACTACTTACTGCTTCCCTCTTTTCCATTATTCCAGAGGGGATGTCATGGTGGCGTAGGTGAAGTTACGAGGTAGATCAAGTGTCCTCAAACCCTTTTCGGCTTGTGGCTAGCAAAGAAACACTCATCTAGCATTATTTGTCTTCATTTTGTGGGCCTCTCATTCACGTATGCAAAGCAAAAAAGAGAAAATGCTCCTTCTCCTGGCTGTCCATGTCCACGAGCCCTTCTTTCATCAGCACAGTTATTTTTAACCTGCACTGTTATCTGTAGCAGTGGCAGTTAGTGCTGAAGCGCTGGTGAGAGCTCCTTGCACATGTGTTCAGTAAGAGGCCAGATTCTGATGGGAACGTAAATGATTTTTGAAAAGTGAACAAAATTTGATGTAGTGATACTATTACCTTCCACCTGAATTATCAAATGACATTAAACCTGGGAAGATACGATGACTTCAACAGACGTTCCAGCTATGTCGGAAGCAAATCCAACTGTGTTATTAGAATGTTATTCTGTTTGCACAGGTGACGTTCATTCCATAGAGCCACTGCCTGCCTTATACCATAATCATCAAAAACTCGAGGCACTGTGGCAACTATGGGTGCCATGTTGGGGACCCCTGAGGAAGATTATGTACTTATTGCATCGTTATTCCACTCTTCTTTGGCAGTCTGTTGACTTCTAATTTCTCCCCCTCCCTTTGAGGTATGTGTGGGGGTCTTGCAACAGCCTATTTTCTTCTGATTAAATATTCTTGTGCTTTCCTTTTCCCACTGTTTATTCCCTGCAGGCTTGTTTCTGTGACGATCACACCCGGAGCAAGGTTTTCAAACAAGAAAAGGGACGCGCGCCTCCCTGCCCAAAGTGCGGACATGAAACACAGGAGACCAAAGATCTGAGCATGTCGAGTAAGTTTGCATGCAGAAGGCTTGCTGTAGCCCATCGGTGAGGAGGGAGGCATGCCATGCAGGGCTTTGGGAAAGCAGCAAAGTGGGGATAAAAAAATTGTTTCAGTGCTACAGCATGATAAGCATTTTTGTAACAGATATGCATGTCATGTTGAGATTTTTTTTGAGTACCAAGGAGATAAATGATTGGGGTTCAAAATGATTGTCAAAATAAAGCCATTAGCTATAGAGGCTTCTAGGCCTGATCAGAGAAGCTCAAGGATCACACAGCTTCCCCCCCTGCCAAAGACTCTGAGACATTTCTGCACTTGCACACGTATGTGGTGACTGTTTGTCAGTGAGTTTAGCTGCTTTGGAGCTACAGCTAGTATCCAGGACTTAGGCTGAAAACACCCAAAGTAAACAGCACATTCTGATTTTCAGTACCCCATTTTCCATTGCAGCTAATTTAGAACTTATGATGATACAATAAGCTTTTTTTTGGGTTTGACTGTAATGTTTATAACTAGCAACCCAATTACAATTTGAGCTGGGGAAAGTTAAATCATCTCAAGACCAGGGGGTGGGGGGGGGGCATTTTTTCCCATTGGGTCTGGTATGCTCCTGCTTACTCCATCTGGAGCAGCCTGACTTCTAAATGCTTTACTGATGAGGAACATATCCCCCCCCCTTTTTAAAAAGGGGATTAATTTTGTCCATCAGGCACTTAAGTTAAAATAAATAAAAAGTTTTCATATGGATTTACAATATATACCTGGGGAGGAAGGTGGGAGTATAAGTGATGTAAATAAATACAGTACTTAGTGGTATGTGTCTGACCATTCATAAACTTTGCAGAGTGAGGCCCCTTAAATTTTCTCATGTGGGTCTGCAGTCCCTCAGGCACAGTGGGGCACAGTGGGATCTGCAGCCAAAGGAGGAATATGCTGCCCCCTCTTCTGCAAATGGAATTGCTGTTCTGACAGAGGACCTGTATGGATGGATACTTGCCAGTGCTTTCAGATCTCCAAGTTGTTCTCTGGTTTCATTTTGTGATATGTGTTTTGTAGAATATTTCTCGCTGCATGAGTGACAAATTAATTATGACCATGTGGAAATAGTCATAGGACAGCCTTGTCACATCATTGTTGGCGCTGTTTACCACAAACTCCCCATGGTGGATAGTAACAAACAAAAAGTCATAGGCAAAATGTCAGTGTGAAAACTTGTGCCGTTTGCTTCTGCAGCACGCTCGCTCAGATTCGGCCGACAGACAGGAGGCGAGGATGCCGATGGGGCTTCTGGCTATGATGCCTATTGGAAGAACCTCTCCGCTGGCAAAGATGAAGATGCTGGTGATCATGATGAGGAGTACGATGAATACGAAGCAGAGGATGATGAGGAAGACGATGACCATGAGGAAGGAGGGAAGGATCTGGAAACAGAAGCTGCTGACTTGTTCAGCAACTTGAATTTAGGAAGAACCTATGCTAGCGGGTATGCGCACTATGAGGAGCCCACTGACTGAGGCTGCAGTTCTAAGCAGCCTTAGCAGAAAGCAAGTCTTCTCAAACATGGTGGGACCTAACTTCAGGGTAGACATGTTTAGGATCTGGCCATAAGTCCATACTTATGGTGGCACTAGAATTTGAGAGGATCTGTGTGTATAATTAGTGATTATTTTTTTTAGTATGGTGAGCACTGGAATAACTGCTAGGCTTTCAAGTAGCAAAGCCTACTGGGAAAGAAAGGGAATGGAGATTCTGCAGGAAATCAAAATGTGTATGGGTACTAAAGGGATAATAAAATGGATTCAGGGTTGCATTGGTTTAGGCAATGTGAAGTAAGGATTTGACTTAATGCTGTCCCCTCTCCAGCATAAGGCGGCTAAGGCCATTTCTGTTTCTATGTGTTCATCAGGCATGAAGTTATTTTTCTTGAGTGATTTTGATGATGCTTCTGCTATCATGTTCCATAAACTATCAATACTGGTGGCAATGGACACTGACTATTTTTATGTCTCAAAAGCGGTCTCCTACAAAAAACTAGATTTTTTTCATAAATATTGATCCACCTTGAGCACTTGGGAAAATGCTTGCTGCAAGCTATTGTGCTCAAAATATAAATTGAAAATAAAGTTACTTTGACATTTTATGTAAGCAAGATCGATCAGTAGATTCCCTTGCAGTGCACTTCTGGAGTATTATCTGATTCTGCCTTTTTTAAATGCTATATATTAATTGTAGAGTTCACAACCACTTTCATCTTGACCTAAATAAACCTTTGATCTCATATTTATCACAATAAAAATGTCACTCTGTCCTCCTTTCGTAGTTCATCATTCTCCTTCATTCTGTGCAGTTTTTTTGCAGTGGGAAGTCAGTAGGTGTAGTCAGTAGGGATGGGCATGAACTGGGAAAGTGGAGATGCATCCTGGTTTGTGGGATCTCATGAACCACGAAACTTCATGCACCTTCCAGTTTACTGAACTGGTTTGTTTTGTAAGGTTTGTGATGCGGTAGAACAGCCCCCCTACTGGCTAGAGACACCAAACTCTCAGCGATTCTCCAGCTGATTCTCCTCTATCTGCCGTCCAAGTTTGGTGAGGATTGGAGTTTGGGGGGGCAAGTTATATTACAGTCCCCCCCCAAAGCAGGTGCCCCCAGAAAAGTTCTCTTTGGGGAAATCACAGCCGCAGGTTCAGGAGGAGTGTATTGAATTAGAGGCATCAAACCCTGTGAATTAGAGGCATCAAACTCACAGAGGACCTCCCCAGGATGCCCCTCTACTTGCCTTCCAGGTTTAATAAGGACTGGGTTTAGGGAGGCTGAGTAGCAGCCCCTGAAAGCAGGTGCTCCTAGTAAAGTGCACTCCGGGAAAATCACAGCTGCAGGTTAAGGAAGAGTGTGTTGAATGGACCCCTGAAAGGTAAAGGCATCTAACTCACAGACCTCACCAGGATGCCCCTCTCCCTGCCCTCCAGGTTTGATAAGAATTGGCTTGGGGGAGTGGACAGTGCCCACCTCCCCATCGTAGACATTGTTGCTGCAGATGGGCAGTCCTTCTTGGGCCCTGCTCCTGGAGGATCCTAGGGTCCAAAGTGCAAAAGGGGGGGGACCCAATGGGAGGTCTGGTGGGGGTGGGGGAGAGTTGCAAAACCAAAATAAGGGGCAGGCACAGCAAGAGCAGCTGATGGTGTTAAGCCTGTGTGTGTGGGGGGGTGTCTAGAGGCGTGGAAGTTGAGGATCCTAGGGTCCAAAGTGCAAAAGGGGGGATCTGACAGGAGGTCTAGTGCAAGAGGAGGGTGGAAAGTTGGAAAACCAAGACAAGGCAGGCACAGCGAAGGTGCCTCCAGGATGATGATGATGATAAGCCAATGGGGGGCTGTCAAGGTATTCCCCCTTTAAAAACTGTAAGTGGTTGCTGTAGCCAGACAGTCAATGTAAGGCACTAGGGTGTAGTTAGCAAAGTAGGTCAGCTAAGTGACATCTGTATCTAATTAATGGCTATTGTAAGCTAGTGCACCTGGCAACTGTCAGAGTATGCGATGACTCAGGTATATCTTGACAGTTCTTCATCTAAGTCAGCCACATGCGAACTTCCAGTTAGCTCATGATTGGCTGACAGCCAGCCAGCTATTTAGTGGGAGCCGAGGCAAGGCCAGTTAGCAGACGCATGCTTGCAAGAGAGAAGCATCTAGCCATTATGCTGTACTGCTCACAGTTGCTGGAGTGGAAGGCCGGGACGGACTGCACGGGGCACATCGGACCAGACGGACTGCTAATCCCAGGCACCAGCCAGCCTCTACGTTTGTTGCTGCTTAGAGCCAATTGCTCAGGGAATTATAGAGTTAGCTTAGTTAGCTTTGGAGTTTCTTTGTTTGTTCTATGTACATTTTTCTTGTCCCCAACTTGTGTGTTTTTATTGTTTGTAATAAAAATATGTATTATTTTAATTGAACTGAGTCGCTGACCCGTATATTTGGCTAATTGGTATTATTAGTAAAAAGGGAAACCAAACAGTTATTACCTTTCCTACTCTTGTTGTGCTAGTTGATACAACCCTGAAGTAAAGTAAACACCCTGTAGTCTCTGCGGTGGCTTGGAAAGTAGCCGAGAAGACAGAGGTGGAAGTGCCGGGTCGTGACAGGGGCACCCAAAGGTGTGGAAGTTGAGGATACAAGAGTCCAGAGGGCAAAGGAGGAGGAATTGAGGGTTCAAAAATCCCACTGGGAGAGGGTGTGGGTCCTCAGCCAAGGAAGCCACTGGCTAAGCCCCTCTGCTTGGCTTGAGCAGGACAGGTGCCTCAGAGCCCTGAGTAAGCACCAAACACTCTGAACTGCACTGTTTTCATATTGAGGAATGACTTCCAGTTCCCTTCCCTCTCTGCCTCTAACTCTGTCTGCCTAACTACCTGCTGCAAAGTACAAGCAGCTGCATGAAGAGCTCTCTTGTTGGCAACCAGCACTGCCTGTTGAGGTATGGAGGTCAGTATTGGTGTTTCCAGGGCTGCAGAAGTCCACCCCCCTCATTGGTTTGACGATTAATTGATCAGTGCTGGTGTGTCTGCCACACAAACTGCTGACATGAACCGCAAGAACTACCATGAAAACCATGGAGGTTTGTGGGAGGTTCATTGCAGACACGATTGCACGACCCTCGGCTCATGAACCACGAACTGGACGATTTTTGTAACGAATTTAGGTTCATGCCCATCCCTAGTAGTTAGAAGTAGGTGGAAATAAAGGGCATACATGATCCAGCAAAACAGTTCTGTGCATAGCCTTCCTGAAATGAGTGAGACTGCTCCTGAAGCTCAGACACTGAAAAACGACAGGCACAGAATGAGCTTTGAGTAGCTTCGGTCCCTGAGCTTTCTGCTGTCAAGCCATACTTCTCTCAGCTGACATTCATAGTGGCAGGAAGCAGCCCTTTCAGGTATGAAAGAGAGTGCTTGTAGTACCCTCTTGAAAACTGCATGTATGATTTAAAGAAAAGATGTCCTGCTCAGTGTCTAAAATTAGATTTTTCTACCACCTTGCGGTATAAATTTCTAGAGCAATGGATAATATATACTTGTAGCATTCAAGTAATAAAATGTCAAACAGCTAAAGAGGTAGCAGCAAACTCCACTTCCAAAACAACAGCAGAAGAAAAGTAAACTGCCTTACAGGCAGCTTGGCTTTCCTATGCAGGCCCTAATTACTAAGTCTTAAGTGGGGGTGGCAGACATTCCTACCACGGTGTATGCTTGTAAACACACAAGATGGTGGGATAACATTTCTCAATGCTGACAGGGGGGTGGGGGAAATTCTGCTAGGCACTGGCATTGGGTGGAATTAATATTTGTAGAATATTGTCTTTCAACCACATCTTGCTGTGTCTGGATTTATTTTTTATTAATGGTAATACGATCAGGGAACTCAAATTGGTATTTTATTTGTGGAACCACTTTGCACTAGGATGAGAGAGAAAGAGAGTGGGCCTCTCAGGTTTCTATGTGAGAAGAGGCAGATTAGTGCTAAAGGGAGTAGGGGAAAGGGCCTAAGTCCCCTGGGGGCAAATTAAGTCTCAACAGAGTGTCCAGTGTGCTTGTTTCTTGAGTCTTGGGGATAAAACCCAAAGGGTCTTGAATGGAATGGAACATTTGGGTCAGTCCTTGGAAGGTGGCTGATGAGTGATGTGCTGAGCAGGCAAGCATATCATAGGTGTGTGCCCTTGGGTTGGTTATAGAGTAGACTTTTCCCTATGGCTCTAGGCTTAGAAACCTCTCACTGTGGCCATATAGAGGCCAAACCCCTCCCTTTCTTTGGAAGCCTTTGGCTTTCCCTCATCTTTCCCAGTGCAGGCAGTGCTTTCAAAGTGCCAAAGAGAATAACCATTGCATCTGCAGGGAGTGCTCCTTCAGAAGTGACTGCCTGTATCATAGGATGACACTAGGCTCAGAACTTCCTAACATTTGTGATTGGTTCTGCCCTTATGGCAGCCATTTTATGGTGGAATCCACTACCCTTTCTCAAAATTCCTGAAGTGCAGGCTCAATAAGCTTAGGGTTGCTTGTAAAGTGCAAACCTAAGCAGAGTTACACCTTTATAAACTTTATTGAGGTCAAAGAATTTGGGAGTAATTGCTTTGGATGGTACTGCAAGTATCTCACGGCTTTACATTTTACCCTCAAAACCAAGGAATCATGTATTTAAATAAGTACTAGTAATGCATACAAACAGAATTCACTTTCCGTAATGTGAAAGGGTGTAAATACATCACAGCTGCTATAGGAGGTGACCAACATAAACAAGAGGAGGAGGAGGAGATTGGATTTATACCCCGCCCTTCACTTGGAGTCTCAAAGCAGCTTACAAACTCCTTTCCCTTCCCCTCCCCACAACAGACACCCTGTGAGGTAGGTGGGGCTGAGAGAGCTCTTTCCAAAACTGTCCTTTCAAGAACAGCTCTGACCAGGGGTCATTTAGTTGAAAAAGAGCTGAAGGAGCTCATTAACATATCTAATAGGCTATTAGCATAATATCTCATTAGCATATGCCACCCCCCCTGACATCACCTGCGGAGAGGGCGGGAGGCCCCTCTAGGGGAGCTGGCTGGGAAAGCAAAAAAAAAAAGGGGAGGAGGCATCTTCAAAAGCCTCCCCTTCCCTTCCCCAGCAAAGGAGCAAAGAAAGAAGGGGTTTATAGTTTAAACCCCTTCTCTCTGAAGTCATCTTTCCATTGTAAACTTTAAACTCCTTCTCTGTTCGCTTACCCCCCCCCCCAATCTCCAGGCACTGCCCCAAATCTCCAGTAAGTTTGCAAGGTAGAGTTATTTATTTATTTATCAAATTTATACCCCGCTCTCCCCGCAAGCGGGCTCAGTTGGCAAACTAGGTGTGAATGGATTACGCTTAGTTTACATATTCAGGAAAATGAGCTGGTTCAATGGACTGTACCAATTCAGATTGCAGGGAAAGGGTCTCCTGGCCATTCTTTTGTCCAGCAACATAAAGAGAGCCAGGTTAAAATGTTTCTTCCTGCTCTATTTGCATTGAGTTTTTATACGCAAAAGCACATTCAGTACTGGAATCCACCACTTGCTGTGGTCTGAAGTGGCCTCCAGTCTGCATCTGTGAACAAGGTCTCACAGTGTCCATCCAAGCCTTGAAGGTTATGCCTAGCAGCAGACAGATTTAGAGGTCACCAACTTACATGTCCTTGGAAAGCTCTAGATATGTAGTTTCCCCTGCCAGCTATGTCTCCCTGTTGGAGATTCCTAGTCACAGGAAGGCATTCTCCATTGCCAGATGTCAACCACTCCCTTCCGCGGTTTTAGCTAGGCGATATAAAACAGTTCCTAAGGCACAAAGGCTATGCCCCTGTAGCTCAGGGGAGACTGAAACTACAGAACATGTACTACTTTGTTGCCATCCTTATCAAGAGATTTATTCTAAGGTAGTCCTTCCTTTACTCAATGGGTATCCTGGTCGTTCAGACTCGGTGTAAAATCCACCAGATAACAGTGGCTTAAGGTTTTTACATATGTTTATTGAATAAATGTAATAATAATTTTACTTATTACTCATTGCATGTATTATATGTGGGGGTTAATGTTTAAGCTGCTTGTCTACTGTGGTTGTGGACTTTGTTATGACTTGTGCTGGTCAATGACCGTTTGAATTAAGATTCATTGAAGGTGCAGGGAATTATAAACTGAGAGAGTGGGAGAAACAGACCACGGTTATAGAAAAAGGAGTGATTTAGCTTAAGTACTATATATCAATCCCTCTTATCTTCAGTTTCTTTGATGGCCATGCTAAAGAGTATGAATGACCAGGGTAGGAAGCTATAGCTCAGATGAGCCCTCTGTGGGTGATTCTGCACTAGACCTTAAATCCTGGTTCAGCCCTGTCCCCAAACTTACAATCTATACTACACTCGAGTTCACCCCTGTAATTATCTCAGGGTATTTTTTGTTTCCACATTACATTGAGATCACCCCGGTTTCACCCCACACTTGTCCCGGGATAAATGGATGCTGTTATAACCAGGGATAAATGCAAGGTATTGTGTTGTGCGTTGGACTCTGATAAAACCAGGGATGAGATCCAAGTGCGGAAAGGACCTATAAGAACAGTAAAGACTATCTTTTTTCCACTTGAGAAGGCTTCCACTATGACCACTGAAAATTCTTCACTATAAATCATGCATGTTCCATATTTTCAAAAATGGTCACGTAAAGGAAACTAGGAGTGTAACTACAGAGTGTAACTGCAGGTTTATTTATTCATTAGGAAATATATAATAAATGACAGAGGAACTGTTACGTATTTTAATGCCAAATCTAGCATCTTGGATTATTTTTCCTCGTGGTTCATGAAATAATCTTACTTCCATGTAGGGCTGCCAGGTCTGTCAGATAAGCGGGTGGGGGGATGGGGGTGTAGTTACCCAAGAGCAGGGAGAGAAGAAGCTGGAAATAAACATGACAACGTAGGCACGTCGTGGAGATTGGGGGCGATGTGCCTCCGTCACCCAGAAGTGACATAGGCACTCTGGTTTCTGTGCAAAACCTCTATGGGAGAATTAGCTTCTTACCATAGAGTTTTGCTCAAAACCAGAGCGTTGCCTCCCAACGTCACCGATGTGCCTCTGTCACTTCCAGGAAACACAGGCACATCACATTTACTTTTGGTTTCTTGCCTGCTTTTTTTTGGGTAATTTCCCCTGGTTCCTGAAAGCCCTGGGGGGGGGGGAGGCTCCAAACCAGGGGATCCCTCACCCCCAACTGGGGACTAGCAAACCTATGTCCATGCTAGTACAAGGCAGTTGGGCTACTGCAATTAGAAGAATGCAAGGAGGGGACTCCCTAAAGGAGGCATCTCATTTTCCCCTCCCTCATTATTTCCTCTTTCTCTTTCCTGAAAGCCTTCATACACTCTACCTTTCCCTTGCTTCCTGCTTTCTTTCCCACCCACTGGCCAACCTGCCTCCCCCAAATATTCAGCTTTCCTCCTCCTGGCAGCCTCTCCCTGGGAAAAGTCTAGCCCAGTTGCACAGTGCCAGTCACTGAACTGGGCAAGGCCTGGTTGTGTGGGGCTGGCCAGGCTGGGCCTAGTTTCATAGTGGGGAACATGCAAAGACTTGCAGGGGGCACCTCACTTTAACCTGCATCCAGCTCCTTACACGATTTCTTCTTTCCCTCCTCCTGGCAGCCCTCATATCTTCAACTCTCCCTGCTTCATTCTGTCCTTACCTACCAACCAATCTACCTTTATTTGCACCCCAATAGAGTTATGGGGGGGTGCTGTCAAGTGATAATGTCAAGTAATAACCTGGAAGTGATGTCACACCATTCAAGTAAATGCCTGAAACGCTATGGGAAAACGCTATGGGGGCTGCCAGGAGGAGGAAAAGGGTTTCCAGTGATTCCTAGAGCTGACTGAACTGACAGCAGTTCTAGGTTTATCCCAGAAGTGATGTCATGCTGTTGCCCAACAGTGATTTCATTACATTATTTTTTCCTGCTGTCTGCAGAAGTGGTGGTGGGAAATAAGAACTGGGGCCTGGTCCCCTATCTTTGGCTAATTTAGTGTAGTGGTTAGGAGCACAAGTTTGATTCCCCACTCCTCCACATGCAGCTGTTGGTGTGACCTTGGGTCAGTTACAAGTTCTTTCAGAGCTGTTCTCTCTCAAGCAGTTCTCTCAGCCCCACCTACCTCACAGGATGTCTGTTGTGGGGAAGGGAAGGGGAGGGAAAGGGATTGTGAGCCACTCTGAGACTCCTTCAGGGAGTGAAGGGCGGGGTATAAATCCAATCTCTTCTTCTTCTATATTTGTTATTTATGTACAGCTAATATATCCCAGCTTTGTCCAAAGCAGCTTACATCATTTTCCTCTCACAGCAGCCCTGTGAGGTAGGTTAGGCTGAGAGTGTATGACTGGCCCAAAGTTACTCAGTGAGCTTCCATGACAAAGTGTGGGGACCTGGGTCTTCCAGATCCTAGTCTGAAACTCTAACCACTGCATCACACTACCTATTATGAGGTGCCTGCTCTTGAACAGTAACAAGCAGCCAAGGCTGGGTGAATCAGGGAAGCTGTGTGGTAGGAAGTTGCATGGTGATTGTTGCAGGGCCTGACCCTGATGAGTTCTCCCTCAAAGCCCCCTGTCTTTTACTGTTAGAAATGAAGGCTGGCAATGCTGTTTTCATTGCCTAGCAATGGCCACTGAGAAGGCATTAGTTTCTTAAAGATACAGGTGCTGCTTCTATTGGTGGGTTTTAATCCTCTGTTGTATTTTCATATATATTTCAGATTATTCTGCAAACCTGGGGCTCTTCTCAGGTTTGTAAAAAGATCTGTCAAGTAAAAAGCATGTGTTCATGGCTCCGGTCTCTGGATTTAAGCATCCAAAAATGGGCCCACATTGATAATTAGATACACTGATATCTTATTTTGCCCACAACTTATCAAGTCCTATGGCACTCTGTGCAATGGAGTTTATTATTATTATTTTATTTAAAGCAATGCCATAAATGCACATGGCACAAAAAAGAGAGAATAGTTTAGTGCAATAATATACTAGGGAATAGATGTGGATGCTTCCGCTGGAACATCAAGATATTTTTCATGGATACTTGAGAGGGATGATATTGCGTCTGGTCTGGAGACTGGATTTCATGCCTCATATGCTATTTTGACATTTCTATGGTTTGTTTATTCTTCAGCTTGATTCCATGAGTGAACTTCCCCTAGCGTCTTTGTTTTAGGCTACTGCACAAGTCAAGGGAACACTTCTTTCAGACACCAGAAAGAATAAAGGCATTGCATGCTCCTGCAAAATATAATTTGTAAATGTGGCTTCACTGATTTATTGATGGGCTAATATTTGCACTGTGAGATGACAAAGGGTGGTTTTACTTGAAGGAGCTTAGAAGCTTCCTCCTTAAAATTTTGTGGTGCAGCAAGGAGTTGCTTTAGTATAAATGAGTTAACCTCAGATGTATGAACAGTCCTTTATCAAATTAACAGTTAATAATTATTTTAAAATAAAGTTCTAATCACTTGAATTGTCTGTTATATGCTTTATTTTCTTCCTAATTTGGTGAAACTAAACCCAATTTAATATTCTAGACTCAGACTTTCTATGTATGAAATGTATTTCTATCACTGGTTGAGCCAGGAGCTGCTGACGTAAAATAATTAATCATCATCAGTGCAAAGGGATTGTATTTTTTTCTTTAAAATTCTCACACTTATAATCTCTCAACACAATAAATCCTTTGCTATTTATTCTCCTATCTTTGGCATTCTGTTTACAATTTATGAAGAAAGGGAGCCAAAGCTATAACTCAAACTATTCTATTTATAGCCTGTACCCGGAAACGAGTGTGCAGAGTCAAGATGGTTACAGAAGGCTCCATCCAATCTAAACAAAAGCTAGCTTGCTTTTGCGTGTCAGGCATTAAATCCTGAAAACACCAACTGGGTCAACTTTCAGGAGGCGCAAACAGAGATTGTCCTTTGAGTTGCTGCTATAGGAATGACTGGAGCATGTTTTATACATAAGTAGGCATCATCCAGGCTCATCATATTTTGTATATCTTCCTTAAAATTTCAACAACCCAAACAGTCAGAGACTAGGTTAGACCAATGAACCAAATAAACCAGTATCCTGACTCTGCCAACAGCTAGCTAAAGATATTTGAGAGAATTTTAATAACAGAGGATATAATAGGTGTCAGTCTCTTACTATTCACCCAAAGTTGGCTTTAAGGTAAGGTTTAAAAGACTACCAGGTAATTCTTCTTCCCAAGATGCCATTCGCTCTTTTCAGGATGTACTCACACTTGTAGTATTTGCTATTTATTTATTTATATTTATAAATTCAATTTCTAAGCCACCCTCCCCCATACTTGGGGCTCAAGGCGGCGTACAACAGTCAAAGAGATACAATCATAAGCATATTTAAAACAAGTTAAAAACAATAAAACAGGTACAATAACCATTCCAGATGGCATCTAAAAACCAGATTTATCCTTACCCCAGGGGGGAGAGAAAGAAAGGAAAGCACCAGGCTAAATGAAGATTGTTGCTGTCCTCAACCATAAGCCTGGAAGAACATTTCTGCCTTACAAGCCCTGCAGAACTGAACAAGGTCCCGCAAGGCATGTATGCCATTTGGCAGAAAGTTCCACCAGTCAGAGCCAGGGGCGAAAAAGCCCTGGCTCTGGTTGAGGACAGCTGGATATTTTTTGGGCCAGTGATCACCAGATTTTTCTATACTGAGCACAATGCACTTTGGGGGATGTACAGGAGAGGCGGTCCCTAAGGTACGTTGGTCCCAGACCATTTAGGGCCTTAAAGGTTAATACCAAAACCTTGAATCTGATTCGGTATTCAAACTGGAGCCAATACAGCAGGTGAACCACTGAGTGGATATGTGCTGTTAATGGGGTTCCAGTGAGAATTGAGCTGCCACATTCTGGACCAGTTGTAACTTCCGGGTCAGTCCCAAGGGCAGCCTAGAGGTGACCATTGCATGGATTACTGTGGCTAGGTCAGGGTGAGACAAGAAGGGGGCTAGTTGCCTGACCTGGCACAGCTGAAGAAATGCCAGTCTGGCAATGTTTGTGATCTGGGCCTCGATAGATAAGGAGGTATCAAAAAACACACCCAGGTTCTTAACAGTGGGTGTCAGTGTTAGTGGCACACCTTCCAGATTTGGGTGTTGGCACTCTAACCATGAATCCCCCCAGCCATAGAACCTCCATCTTAGATGTGTTCTTTCTCAGCCAGCACTGCTTCAGCCATCCAACCAGAGCCTCCGACCCTTCAGCCAAATTATTTGGGGTGGTGTCCCATCAATTATTTGGGTGGTGGTGGCCATCAACAGCTCGGTGTCATCAGCATATTGATGGCAACCTAGGCCGAAACTTTGCACCAGCTGGGTGAGGGGGCACATATAGATGTTAAACAGCATTGGGGAGAGGATTGCCCCCTGAGGGACCCCACATACCAAGGGATGTTGAGGTGACATCTTCTCTCCTAGCACCACCCTCTGTCCCCAACATTGGAGAAATGAGGTAAGCCACTTCAAGGCCACCCCATTGACTCCTACTTTGGCGCGGTGGTGGGCCAACGAGTCATGGTCAACTGTGTTGAATGCTGCTATCAGACTGAGCAATAACAGCAGTGCCAACCCCCCTCGATCCAGCTGTCTGTGAAGATGATCTGTGAGAGTGACCAGTGCAATCTCTACCCCATGGCCAGAGCAGAAGCCGGACTGGAATGGATCTAGGGCCGATGTATCCTCCAGGAAGTTCTGGAGCTATTCCACCGCCTCTCTCTTGATTACCTTGCCTAGAAATGAAATATTCAAGACTGGGCAGTAATTGGAAGGATCACTAGGATCCAACAATGGTTTCTTTAAGAGTGGTATCACCATAGCCTCCTTTAATTCCGCTGAGTAGACCCCCAAACTAAGGGACAGATTGATAATGTTTACCAAGGAGCCCCGTATTCCTTTGCCACTGGCTTTCACCAGCCACGATAGACATGGGTCTAAGAGGCAAGTGGTCAGCTTAGCAGCACCCAGAATCCTGTCAACATCAGCCCAAGACAGTTGGCTGAAAGTGTCGAATACTGAATCCAAAGATGGCCAAGGGGCCTCTAGTTCACGTACTGTATAAATGTTGGCAGGCAGGTCATGGCAGAGTGACAAGACTTCATCAGCAAAAAGGCTTGTGAAAGCCTCACAGCTAATGGCTGAATTTCTAACCTTTTGTGCTCTCTCATCAAGAGAGGTTAAAGACCTAATTATCCTAAACAGTTGAGTCAGGTGAGAGCTGGCGGATGTGATGGAGACAGCATAAAATTCTCTTTAGCAGTCCTCACCGCCATCTCATAAGATTTCATAAACGTCCTATAGGATGCTCTTGTGGTTTCATCATGTGACCATTGCCAAACTTGCTCTAGTCGTCTAAGCTCCTGCTTCATCCACCTAATCTAAGCTCCATGGTATACCACGGGGCTATTTTGGGATGGGAGCGAAGAGGATGTCGGGGAACAATTTCATTGATGGCTTCAGAGAGAGATTTCTCATCTAGCGGCAGAGAACTGAACACAAAAATATATAGCTGCCTTATATAAATATGCAAAGAATGCATTTAATTCATTGTTGTCTATTCTGACTGGCAGTAGCTCTCCAGGGTCTCAGTCATAGAAAAGTCTTTCCTAACACTCATTACCCGAGATCGTTTTAGCTTAAGATTGGAGAGACCACTTGCATGGATGAAGTGTTAAATAAATCATCCCTATTCACTTTGACCAACCTTTTTAGCATTTTATATCATCTAGTAGTCATATCCTCTTCTACTCTTTTCAGCTTTTCCACTTACATTAAGCTCTTTTTACCGTGGTGATAGTCTCTTCAATTTACTTAAACATCAGACATCACATGTGTGAATATAACAGTTTTCGGCACTTCAACGATGGCCGCGTCTCTCTGTTCCTCCGAGAGATGTGTGTCATGAATCGGGGATTAGGAGGGAGCGCGATTGTGCGCGTTCCCCCATGGAGTGCATAGGCAATGGGCTCCAAGCTAGGGGGCTTTGGAGAGCCCTACCTCCGGCCGACAGCCGGCACAGGGGGGCTACTCTCTGCCTCAAAGGTCCTGCCCTGATTCCCAGTATTGGATTTGAAGCGACCACCGGGACAAACGTATGAAGGTTGGGCGATTTTACTCTGCCTAGCGAGATCCCAGGGAGACCTGTTGGATCGTTTTTGAAGACGGATGAGTGAGTTAAAGTTAAAGCAAGACTTCGGAGCCCTGTTGCGAAGCCCCCACAAATTAAAGCTGGAAGGGGGAGGAGGGGACGCCCTACCCCCTCAAGCGATTGAACGAAGCGGGACGATGGGGGACTGAGCTAACAGTGGCAATGGATTACAGTAGAAGGACTACATCAGAGAAATTTTCCAATAAAAGCGTTTACAGACCTTTGAGACTTTGGCAGCTTTAATCGGTAAATGTAAACAACCCTCCAAGATGGCGATCGGAGGTATTGAGGGAGGTGGGCCACAAGCTTTTCCCAGGAAGATGAAGAATGGAGGGCTAGGTCAGATGACCTAATCATAGACTCTTCCTACAGCAAAAAATTGGGTGCCATCTGGTAGCTAAAGTGGGATATTTGACGGGAACGGCTCTAAACGTGGTGATACTTTTAAAGGGACAGTGTTTATAACAAGAAGCAGCGAATTTTGGATTATAGATGAAATTGAGACCATGTCTAGCTTATATTGGATGGTGGCAAGCAGATCAAAAAGCAATAACAAAGGGTGGATTACACTTGTACTATAAAATCTACATGCAAAGTGAACAACTGGTCTCTCTAACCAGAGTGTGGATGAAGCAACAAGCGAGTGAAAGCCATGGAAAAAGGAAAGTGGTACTAACTGGACAGAGCCTGTTTCATTAAAGCTGTTTATGAAAGAAGAATCAACAGAGAAGGAAGAGGATCAATTGAGATGACTGTGTGGACTGAGTGAATCTATGCTCCACAATGTCATGTTTGTGGGGAGGGAGGGAAAGCGTAATGGGAGATGTCAATGTCTTTTAAGGTCTCTATATTTCTTAATTAGCTTTGGAGCTATTCTCTGTCTAGACAGATAAGAGTTACAACTTTTTATCTATAAGCATGTGTAACCTTCTACACTTGGGCTTTTAGTGCCTTCTTCTCTGTCTCCTTTAGTCTATAGTCTTCCCTCTCCTCTTTTTTCGTTATAGTTATGTAGTTCTTTTAGAAATGCAAATTTTAAAAAATCCCCTTCGGGGGGCAACAAAAAAGAAAAAAGAAAATGTTGTTTCCAGTCTGAAGGACTTGAATTCTGGTGCTGGTTCTGACACTTGATCTATTTAATCCAATACTTTTCATGGTGTGTGTGTGTGTGTGTGTTAGTTTTTAAAAGAATGTTTCATATCTCATCCAGCCTGTCAAGTATTCTGTTCTCTGGTTGTCTAGAATGCTTCAGAAAAAATGATTTGTAGACAGAGACATGAACTGTGTTGTAGAGGTACACAAAGCACAGGGCTGAAGATCACTCCCATACCTTACCTGCTAATCAGATGGTTGGTGCTGTCAGCTTTGACAGCACTAATCACCTATGGGAAGAAGACAGAGACTCGAGGAAGGAGATCCATCTGCTTCCTGCAGAACTGGCAGCTGTTTGTTGGAGTCTCTGCCCGTGGTACCCAGTTTGGCAATGGAAATCCAGCACACATCAGCCATCATTCCCCATGTGGTTCCTGATAGCAGGATACGTTTCAATACCAGAGCATATAGATATCCATAAGGGAATACCCATATTTCGGTAACATTAAAATGGGGTTCCAGCAAGGCATTTCCCAGCAGACAAAAGGAAGAGGCCTGAATAACGCCAACATTCCGCTTGGCCTAAAGGTACTTCCTAACATAACAAAAGGGAAATAGCCTGAATAGTTCTACATGGGAGGTAAGTGAATTAGTGCCTTCCCTCCTAAAAGTGCAGGTGATGTCTCTATTAGCTATGATAAAGGTAAAGGTAAAGATTTCCCTCGCTTGAAAGCTAGTTGAATCCAACTCTAGGGGTCAGTGCTCATCTCTGTTTCCAAGCTGAGGAGCCAGCGCAGTCCAAAGACTTTTCCATGGTCATGTGGCTGGCACGACTAAATGCCAAGACACACAGAACGCTGTTACCTTCCCACCAAAGTGGTACCTATTTATCTACTTGCAATTTCTTGCTTTCGAACTGCTAGGTTGGCAGGAGCTGGGGCCGGAGAGAAGACTCACACCCTCACGTGGCACTATGGTCTCAAACTGCCAAACTACAGACCTTCCAGTCTGCAGCTTAACCTCTGAACCACCATGGCCCTGTATTAGCTACGATAACACACCCTTAATGCACAGAAGGATCAAATCACCTCTATCTTAAGCCCATTGTTTCCTCAGGATACAATCATCAGTTCACACCCTGTTCTTTGTCCACCCTCTAGACCAGCCAGTGACCAGTTCATTCCAGTCACGCACAAACCCCCTTTGGTGTGTCACTTTTGCATCGCTAATTTTCCTGCCTGACAGTTAAAACCAAATTGGCCAATAAGATTCAAATTTTTGGCTCCAAACCAATAACAGTTTTGGAGCCCACTTGCTGCTCAGCTTCCAACATTTTTGCAGTATGAATATAGCCACACAAAATCCCAGAACTTTGCAGCAGCCATTCCCCAGAATTTCCTCTCTACAGTGCCTGAGTAACTTGAACACAGGACCCACAGAGATCTGGAGCTGGCCTCAGTCTCTGCCCTGCTTCTTCCTTCTTTGCTCTCCTTCCACCCAAGAACCGAAGGACTCCCTCACCACATCAAGACAGGCTTGTATGTTTTCATGAAGCTCCCTTTATTTTATGCTTTTATTGCTTAGGCCAGGGGTGTCAAACATAAGGCCCGGGGGCTGGAACTGGCCCGCCCAGGGCTCTTATACGGCCCACGAGCAACTAGTGCAAGGGGGGGAACAGGAGACTGCTCGGGGGGAGTGGGCAGAGCCACTCCGATTGTGGCTTCAGCATGGCGGAACAATCTCGTCTGCAGCAGTCAAGCAATGTGGGAGCATCTGCCCAGTGCTGCACTGCTGGCTCTCTAGTCTGCCCTTATGGTTTTCCTTTGCACCCATCCCCCCAGCCCATGAGGCCTAGCAGCAAGGATACACCAACTCAGAGCTTACCAGCTTCTGTCCTTTTTGCAGTTTATGTCTCCGGTATCTGGCATTACATTTTATGGCACACGTGACCCGGCCCGACAAAGTGACATTTATGTCAGATCTGGCCCTCATGACAAATGAGTTAGACACCTCTGGCTTAGGCCTGAGGTTAGCTAATAAGGTTTGCTGTGAGAAAGAGTGAGAGAGACAGAGAGAGGGACAAACCCTGCAGCTCTCTGAGTGCTTCCTGTTTTTCTTGATCTATGTTTCTAAATAAAGATTTAGACTCTGATTCTGTTTTCAACCTGCTTTATTTCTGGGAACCTCCCCATTCCTATAGTGAGGTGCTAGTACCAAAATTCTGGATACATAAGGCAGTGGTCCCTAATTTAATTTTACTAGATACATGTTTGTGTGCTCTTTACAGACAAAGGGGACACTCCAAATGTTGGGTGTGTGTGTGTGTGAAAAGTACTGAGTGCGGAGGCTCAGCATGGTGAAATCAGCTCAAGTTTACTAGGTTACACAGCGGAAGATGAACTAGCCAGTCTGAGGCCAGCTTATATGCGTGTCCACACTCACACCCAACACACCCCCAGTTCCCGTGATAGGCTGTATTTACATGGTCCAAGTTTCTATAGGTCCCTTTCAGGATCTGGGCGAACCTATTGGTCCGCACTAGGATCTGAGGTGGCTATTGTTCTCGGACCGAAGGTTTGTAGGTCTGCCAGACCGCATGGCCAGGCTAGCGTAGCCAGGGCTCTAGTCGGGGGGGAGCTCTCAGGTACGGAGCTCCGGAAGAGAACCTCTAAGGGGCGGGGCGGTCACGTGGTGAAGCCCCGCCCCCTTCTTTACCCCGCCCTCTGCTTCGATCCTCATTCCGTTTTGGAATGAGGATGAAGCAGGAGGGTAAGTAGCCGGGCCTTCTGACACACTTCCGGTGATGTCAGGGGGTGTGGCCTTCTGTCACTTCCGGTGATGTCAGGGGGCGTGGCATATGCAAATAAGTTATGCTAATGAGGTATGCTAATGAGCTCCGGCAGCTCTTTTTCTACAACAAGACCCCTGAGCGTAGCCATGGCCATCTTAATACATAACAGGGGGCTCATACATTTGTAGTTCATTTGGGTAACAGGTTCAAATACACATCTCTTCTGTTGTCTCTGAGAGATAACTAATGGCAGTGTGTGTGGATGGAGGCACAAGATGCAACAATAATGTAAGACCAAGAACAGCAACTGTTAGGGATAAAGTGCATGCTGAAGTTCTGTAACTGAAACTTGAACCATTTAATTTGACCCTAAATAGCAGCTCTATGGAGGCCTGATATGGTTTGGGTCATGGCACTAGAGATGTAAAATTTCCGGAAATTTTGAAACTCGGAAAAAACCCCTTTTTTTCCTGGTTTTTCCCCGGAAAAAAAATGGAAATTTTCGGAAAAATTGGAAAAAATACTACATTAGCACTTTTTTTTCTTTTCCAGATTGAAAGACATTCTGTTACTTTAGGAACATGAAATATGACTGTGGACATTTTTACTTGGCATGAAATTATCACAACTAGCATATTAAAAAAATAGTGTATCCAAACAATTATTACAAACAGAATACCCACCCATATGCAAAAACAAAACTGAAACCGTTTTCTTTTCTTGTGACAATAGCACCTCCTAAAGGAAGAAATGCATCTTGTTCTTGCATTGGAGAGTTCAGTTTGTAACCTAGGACTTGCTTGTCCTCAGTGCACAGAAATTAGATCAATCTAATATTTTTAGAAATGATTTGGAAAATATTTGAACACTTTGTCTTAAAATATTTTATTCATCATGTTAAAATAAAATGTTCTATAATCAATTTTTTCTTTTCTTTTTTCAATTTTTCCAATTTTTCAGAAAAAAAACAATAAAGGCTTCAGGGGAAAAATGGAAAAAACCTGGTTTCCCCCCAAATTTTTCCGTTTCCCCCCCCCCCGAGCCTTCACATCTCTACATGGCACTGGGGAAGGGGAGTTTAATGCTTCTCCTGCACTTTCCCCTCATTGTAAACACAACGTTCCAGTCTGCATTAAGCCACAAAGGGGGGGGGGAGGGAGGTGGACGCAGCATGAGTACCTTACACCTCCATGGGCAGAAAAAGCAGCCTGGGAAGGCCATTTTCAATGGGGAAACAGTATGGCTGGGGTGGAGTTAACACTCTTTTCCCAGTGCCACCTCTCATCCATATTACCCCCTTTCCACACAGCTGCCTTTTAAAGTGAATGAACACATCTGGAGTTCCAGTCATCAGTCTCCAGAGTCATCCATCATTTGGCCCTTAAATGTTAAGGTCACTAGAGTGTCATTGGTAAAATTCCTTTTAATCAAGACTAAAGCAAGTTACAAATTATTTGTTTATGGTTTGTCATTTTTAACAATGCTATTCAAGAAAGCAAAAGAAGAGACATGAGATAAAAGAGACATTTGATTTATTTTCGAGTGCAGCGATATGAAGCAGGGATAGCCTAAGGACCTACAGCATCAATATATCAGTGAGCTAATTAATCCTGACTTGCCCCTGATCCCTGAGGAAGTGTCAGAACTGGAGCGAGATGAGCAACATTAAACATGGGGACATTGTTCCCCTTTGTGACATCAATAAGTAATGTTGAAGACTTTGCAAAACATTTTGGCTGCAATCCTACACAGACTTAAGCATGCTTAAGCCTACTCAATGGTTCAAGTGCACCATCATGACCAAAAGCTTTGTGTGTATGTCAGAAGGTTAGGGAAGAAATATACCTGCAGAATTACAGAGTGGTATATAGTGTGTTACTTTTAAATTACAAATATTTAAAAAATGGCAAATCCACGGGTGCTCATAAATAACAAAATGTGGATCAGGAGTGCTTAATGCATATCCCCCAAAGCAGTGGGAGTTTCATCAAAAGCTTGACGCAAGCCCAGCTCCACCCACCAACAGCCTCCTAGTTGCTGAAGCTCAGCCCACTCCTCCCCACTACTCAGGGAGGGTGTCAGCAACACCCCGGCAGGTAACATCTGTTCATTATCAATGGCTGTCTGTTTCACAAGTGGTGGCTCTTTCTTACAGTGCAAGGAGCTTTCTGCTGAGTTGAGTAAAGATGATCTTTTGTATTGCTATTAGCAGAATGGATCCATAGGAACCAACCCTACGTTTGTGCCCAAAGAGCTAATGAGATTGTATTGCACTACAGTTCCTTGTGACTCCTCAATTACGTTCTCCCGTCTTATCAATGACGATTGCAACTGCCAGCTCTTTTCCTTCTTGAGCTGTGTACATCAGATAATATTTTTTTTCTTTATCTTGATGACATATGCTCTCACTCTTCAGGTTTATTCATATTACGATTCACACCATGGGATCCACATTATGGAATCCACCAGGTAATTTTGATCATGGAGAGTGAATATCAACAAACAGGTCTGCCCTATATTAAATGGATGGAGTTCATGTTTTCCAGCAAATGACGCCAGTTTCATTCTTATGAATGTGGAAGCCTGACAGGACTGCCTGGGGTCAGAAATAATGTGGGCAGATTCTGTGCGAGCTTCCCTGCAAAACTTTGCCCATTCAGCAGGCAGTGCTAACCTTCACATCACCTGCCATTCTTGTGCCAGCTTGATTATGCTGAGCTGTAACAAACTTTGACATCATTTAGGAGCTATCTAGTAGAATGAGGTCACCTTATATCTTTTTGCTAGTGATTATATCAGGAAGCCCATCTTCCTCAAACCTTCCTCATAGCGTTGAACTTTCTGCACAGGGCAAGCTTGTGCTACTTCTCACTAGAACACACTTGTCAGCTCTGCCTTCCATGGGATGAGGCACCAAGAGATCTGATTGGGCTGCTGCAGTCTCCCTGTTCCAAGTCTTTGGCAGCCCCTATTAAATAAAATGGAAGAAGTTGCTATGAGGCAGGTCAGCTGGCTGGTGTGTCACCAGACTTAGATCTTACATTCTCTTGTTTGTGCCCTAGGTTTCAGTGCATGTGAAGACCATATGTCGGATGCTACTGCATCAGTTGGCTCTTCCCAAGGAAATGGGCAGGTCATTGTCATCAGAGGTAGCTGCTATCAGGGGCAATGTGTATATGCACTTTGGGGTTCTCATACACAGAACACATGCTGATTTATACCCATAAATAACTGCTTAGGTCTCCTTTCCCCGAACAGGATTACATTGCATTTTTACATGGGAAAAACCAATTACCTAGTAAATAAGTGTATAAAGAAATAGTCTTGTATTTAAATTGGGTTTGGAAGGCTGCCAGATGATTAAATGAGAATTCAGGTATCACAAATACAATACATCTTAAGATTAAATTACTTACCTTTTGTATGGCTCCGAAGTAACTATAGAGTATAAAACTAACAAAGCGTAAAACTATGCTGGAACATCAGATGAGTTATTTCAGCTGCCCCAGGTAATAATACCTTGTTACAATCTGCTTTGAATAAGCTATGTGGTACCGTTTTCTTGTTATCTGAGTACGACAGGTATGCAATCAGTAAAGGCAACAGACTCTTGAAGTTTAAAGAGACATGTTTGCCTTTATTGACATATCAATGCTAAGTGGCCACAATTTCTTGAAAGCCAGCATGGTGTAGTGGTCAGATTGTTGGAACAGGATCAAGGAGACCCAGGTTTGAATCCCCACTTGTGCCATGGAAGCAAAGCTCCCTCTAAGCTGTGGAGTCTTGTGAGCAGAAACTGTACCTTGTGAACTACTGGCATTAAAGTTGTGAGTGAGCGATTTGGCTGTTGCATACATTACTTTGCTCTGGAGCCATCCTTCCTGAGCTAAGACAAAAAAATCTGTGAGCTGGAGGCTAAAAAAAGTGTGAGCTAGCTCACACTAACTCATCTTAGAGGGAACACTGCTCGGAAGCTTGCTGGGTGACCTGGAGCCAGTCACACACTCTCAGACTAACCTTCCTCACAGGGTTTTTGTGAGGATAAAATGGAGGAGACGGGAAAGATGTAAGCTGCTTTGGGTCTCCATTGGGGAGAAAGCTGGATTGTAAATGAAATAAATAAATAATATAAAAAGAGTATTAAATGGAAACAAGCTGTAGATTTATGACCTACCAATAGTATCCCTATAGAATTTCTGCACGAACAGGTTTTGCAAAGCTATTTTTACACTTGGTTAATCCAGCAGACATTTTCTTTGAGAACACAAACACACACTTTACATTTATGAAGAGGTTCACCAAGAGACTGCTTCTTTCATCTTTGCCCATGTTCTTTTGCATCTTCTGGAACTGGCAGAAAGCTACTCTATGGCTGTAGCCCTCGCTTTCTCTGTGGAGCCTGACTGTCTCAGAGGTCCAGAAGAGGAGTAGCTGTGTTAGTCTCTCCCAATAAAAATAAGCAGAAGTCTTGCAGCTGTTTAATTACTAACAACATTTTATTCCAGCATAAGCTTTTGTGGACAAGAGCCTCCTCTGCACATCCCAGGAAATGGGCTCTATCTAGTTCGCAGAAGCTTAGGCTGGAATAAAAAGTTGTTAATTTTTTAAGGTATCGAATAAGGCTGCTGTTTATTTCTTATTGGATAAGGCTTTTGTCAGTGTAATTTCGGTGCAGTTTCATTTTAAACTTGATGTTTGTTTGACAGTGTTGGTGCTGAGCGCCATAGGATGGATCGGCTAAAAGTCAATAGAACTGGGGAGCATTACCTCCTTTTGGAAGGGAATAGCTGATCACATCAGTGTACTCCCATGGGTATATTATTTATTTGAAAGGCTTGCTTCTTAGTTAATCTTTGCTGTGCATTTGGATTAGGAAGGGGACGGGCTGTGGTTCAGTAGTGGAGCCCCTGCCTTGCAGGCAAATTGTCCCAAGGTCCATATGTGGCATCTCCCCAGGCAGCAGACACTGGGAAAGACCCTCTTCTCCTGCTCAGACTCTGGAGAACTGCTGCCGGTCAAAGCAGACCACAACTTAACACCTGTGGATGTCACGGTAGCTGCCAACTTCTTCCCCGGGGTCTGCTTTCTGATCCCTTCCATGCTCCTTCTTTATCCTTCCCAAATTCCATTCTCCTCATTGTCCTCCCTTGCCCTGCTCACACTTCCTTCTTCTGTTCTCTCCTTTGTCACTTTCACATTCCTTTCTTTCCTTTTCTCTGCCCCTCTTTCAGACTTGAGTTGTTCACTGGCACTTGAGTCTTTCAGCTTCACCTTGGCTTCAGGGTGTGCTAAAGACAATAGGAAGATGGAGACGTTATGGTGATGAGACAGTGCGTCTTGGGGTAGCAGGGCAGAGGGGGAGAATCGAATTTCAGCCCCTTCTCATAAAGTCCAGCCACTAGCTAGAGCTGAAAGAGTAGCAGGTGCTTTAGCTCACAGCATGGCTCCATCTGTTGGGATATGTATTTGCTTTAAGCTACTTTGCTACCATCACGACGACTCCGCCAGCAACAGAAGGAATGAATTTTGTTATAAGAAATAACAGAAAATATGAATCGAATGTACAGGGAGAAAGGATTGTTGAGCTGGTACCATGCTAGGTAGAAGCTGTGTGTGTGTGTGTGTGGAATATTTGTAGCAGCCAAAGTCTTATGCAGGGAATCTTCTTCCCTTGGTTACTAAATTTCATTGAAGGGGAGAACACTGGGGATTTGTAGTGTATTTGTAATAACTGATTTACTAATATGCAGCCACAGAAGATGGCTGAAATAAACATACACATTTATAGTGGGCAGCAAATCTGATGAGCTCTGCATGAGATTCTCAGAGAAAAGGCACAACCGCAGTTCAATGAACGGTGAATCTCTCAGAGCTCGTGGGCTGTGTGGGATGCAGTGCACTTGGATCATCAGTAGGAGGAATCAGGGATCCATATTAGTGTTTGTGAAGAATACCAGTAAAAATTCTGAACAGAGCAGTATGTTAGCAATATGCGGTAACATTACAGGTGTTCTCATCCTTGGCTGGTTGTGCAAAGTGCTCCCTTTTTGTGCAAAGTGTCCTTTCTCTAGAGTTCACATTACCACAGTGCCCTTGTGTGTGTTCTAAGTGAGCATGAACGGAAAGATAATTCACTTGACCTTTTCTGAACCTCTTCCAGTGCTCTGCTCCCCAAGGCCTATGAGATGGAATGAAGAGCAGGTCCTTGATAATGTGCTAGAGAGATCTGAGCCGGGAGCTGTAGGTGCCATTCTATTACTGCTCTGTTGAGCTATCTGATGGAAGATATGGAGCTCAGAGCAAGCATCGAAACTATATAACATGAAGCACACATCCTGTGTGGCACAGATACTGCATGTCGATAGCCGATCATACAGAGGCCCCACACAATTTCTCTCTTCCTTTTTTGAGGGAGAGAAATTGTGCTCGCTGTAACCGCTAATCTGCATAAAAGAAGCTTCATATTTATGTTACTATATATTGCTTCAGCTTGCATTTTGGAACAAAGGAATATACAATGTTTTTCAAAAAGTCAATTAAAATAAAATTAGGTAACACATGAGTGCCTAAACAAATGTCCTTTCTTTCTGGTTTTGTCTTTACATTTTTTATTTTTGCTAGACCATTTCAAGCTAAATTATCCATTACAATTCAAGCTGCTTTGCCAAATAAACAACAAACTTTGAAGGAATGTAATAGCTTCAGCAAGTGCTACATTTATGCATTAGAATTATTTCTGAAGTGCTATGGTGTTGTTTTTCAAACTAAGCCCAGCACTTCCCATTTTCAAAGGTATAGAGGCAGGTTACGACATCTACCAAACTACATTGATCGTAGTGTTACACACACTTCACTACTGGGCAGTGAGAAATTTCAGGAAAGACTTTTGGTTTTGGCGTTCGCCATGGCTGCTGCTTCTCCCCAGACCTCCGGGAGACAGTAGCCAGAGCCCATGGCTGGGAGGGGGTGCGATCGTCCATGCCACCTGATAGCGGAACTCCCCCTAGTGGAGATTGTTCCTGTGGCCAACTCTGCCTTATGTATGACAGTGGTCCAGTGAGTTCGTTTTACCCGTGTATCCAGAGGGCGGAGTCAGAACGGACTCTCCTATTTCCCAAGAAGCGAGACAACACAGCTGATGTTTAAAGAATAAATGTTGTCTTTTCTAAATATTGCTGATTTCTCAAGCACACAAAAACAGATGCGTTCACACATACACTCAAGTTCCTTTAGTTACAGTAGATACATAGAAAGCAATCAGTAAGAAAAATAATAAAACTCTTGACTAACAAGGAGGTAATACACAGAAGGGTACGGTTGATACTTATCTGATCCCAGGCAAGAAGTAAATCTTCTCAGCAGAAAGGATGGGAACAAAAGTACTCTCTTTAGGGACTCTAGAACACACTGAATGGTCCAGCCAAACACGTGTGGGTTCTCTTGGTTGAGACCCAAGAGAACGCTTAAGAATCACCTGCAGTAGACTTAAGTTGCAAAGGTGAAAATAGAAAATTGGATAGCTACCAGAGAAACAAAGGCTCTGTTTCTCCTTATAATACCTAGCTTTTGGGGGTTTGCACAAAGCCAACCTCCACCTACAATCCGTCCCCTTCTCTACACCTATAGGCCGATGGGTAGTGACACATCTACCTAGAGGGGAGTGGGGCAATATTCAAATCTAAGCCTAAACTTCAATGGGAGCCATGTGGTCAGGTGTCAAAGTTGTATTGCCATAGTAACCTGTGACTTGCAGATGCTGGCCTGGTCCACAAGGTAATAAACAGGATGTTATCTTTGTGATTCAAACCAGATAAGGGTTACATGTTATCCAGAAGATCTTTAATGGTGGGCGAGTTGTTGTTTCCCAGAGTCCATGTGGCTGAGCATAATGGAGAATGTCTTCTTTGTCCCAAGGCAGGATGGGAAGGTATGGGTATGCGTGTGTCCATTAGCATACTTAGGCAGGCAGAACAGGCCCTGCACATAGCAGCTTCCAGGTGCAAGCAAACAAGCAAACAAGCCAAAGCACATAGCATTTCCCCAATCCTATACACACAAATGCAGAGACATTACAGATGTGCACGCATCAGCATAGCACAAATAAAATACATTTTAAGCACACTTGCCAACTCACCACTGGAGCCCTTGTGATGGGTTCCTAGCCATGGGGTGCTAGAGTGAGCTCTTCCACCGGCGAACCAGCCGGAGAAGGGGGGCTCCTCCATGCCTGGAAGGTCCTGCTGCAGAGTGTCCCTAATGGGAAAAGGAATTGCACAAGCGTTTGGTGGCTGAGCGAAATTAAATTAAAAGCGGATCTAATGTTGAACTGTGAGTTTGAGTTAAAGCAAGAACCACTGAAAATTTAAGCTGGGATCTTCCCTTTAAAAGCGAGGGGGGGACTCTCCCCTGATAAGGAAGACTAAGCAAGTTTATGCTATAACGAAAAGGGGAGCGAACGATTGATGCAAGACAGACTGAAATAATAAGCATTTAAGAACTTACCGAGCATATTAAGGAGTATCAGAGACTGTGATAACTTTTACAAAAAGTAAACAATCTCTAAAAATGACACCCACAAGGAAGGATGAGAAGGAAAAACAAGTAAACCCAAAACTTCCTGTCGGACCTGCTGGATCAGTGAGTCCTGCCTCTAGACAGGACACAACTGCAGAGCTACAAAAGATGCTAACGGAAGCATTGCAACCCCTGTTGGAGCAAATAACAGCATTGCATGGCAAATTCGATGCACAGCAACTGCAACTGGATGAGATCGCAAAAAAACCAAACAAAACTGAAAAAAAAGTAAAAAAAGTGGATGCCAACACCAAAAAATTGGGGGGGGGGGGACTGCAGGTGATCGAAAAAAAGAGTTTGATGGAAGAGTCTTAATTGTTACAACTACAAATGGAGAGAACAAGCTATGTCTTAAGGTTTCAAGGTGTTCCTGAAGATAAGACTGAGAATCTGAAACAGACTATGTGTGATGCATTAGGCCCTCTGGCAGATATAAAAGCGAAATAGATATGATCTATACATGAATTTGTAAGAAAAAATAATCTGCCGGGGGAAGTGATTGTGAGATTCTTGAGAAGACAAGTGAGAGACCAAATTCTCAAAGCAACAAGTGGATCTGCCTTGAAAATCAAAGACAAAGAAATAAAAGTGTTAAAGGACATATCATTTGAAATAAGAAGGAGGAGGAGGAAATATAGAGACCTAGTACTGTTCCTACAAAAGAAAAGCATTCCCTACAGATGGATGACACCCAAAGACACAATCTTCAAATTCATGGATAAGAAAGAAAAAATTGAAAAGGCACAAGAATTTTTGCATCTACACAGTCATCCACCAGGGGAGAAAGAACCCAAGAAAGAAGACAGCACCAATGAAAGTGAAGAAGAAGGACCAGCGACAGATTCAGACGAGGATCTGGACTCTAAGTTAGGGGCAGCTGCCCCGAAGACAAGCTATCATCTGAGAAAACATAAGGATAAGAAAAAATGAGATGTTATTACACTCTGAAAACTCTATATATTTTAGTAATTAATTCTTATAATGCTTTTTAAATTAGGTCAAAACTAGAGGTGATTTAAGTCATTATATAAGCTAAAAATAATTGATAGATGACCACAGTCAATGTATTGTTATTGAACAAGGAGCTTAAAGCTAATTTTGATAAATTGTATGCAATGTCTCCTCTAAGCTGTGGAGTCTTGTGAGCAAAAATTCTACTCTGTGAGCTCCTGGCATTAAATTTGTGAGCGAGTGATTTGGCTACTGCATAAATTAGTTTGCTCTGGAGCCATCCCTTCCTGAGCGGAGACAAAAATCTGTGAGCCAGAGGCTAAAAAACTGTGAGCTAGCTCAAACTAACTCAGCTGAGAGGGAACACTGGTTGTATGTATGACCATAATCTCTTGGGTTTTTAGTGGGTTTTCTTTACTTTATCCCTTAGTAAGTAGCTACCCCTCCCCTATTTTCATTTTAGATTATTAGTATGTAGTTTTTAGAAATGCAAAAAAAATCCCCTATGGGGGGCTAAAAAGAAGAAGAAGAATTTCAGGAGCAATATTAGATAGCTTAGTTTTCTTTGAAGGGGGGAGTACTAGAGAATTGCAGCATATATGTAATAATTGGTTTACTAATATACAAGCAGAAGACAGTGGCAATAAATATACACCTATAGTGGGCAGCAAATCTGATGAGCTCTGCAGGAAATTCTCAGAGAAAAGGCTCAACCCCACTCCTGTGAATCTCTTAAGAGTTCTTGGGCTGGTGTGGAACAGTGGCCAAGAGACTGGACTATGATTCAGAAAGTACCTGGTTTGAATTTCACCTTTGCCATTAACTGTCCTTTCCTGTACTCCTGTCTGCTCCTCAACCACACAGTACCTCCCATATTTACACAGAGAATATAGCATGAAATCTCATGAAAGCTTGACTGTGGACTTAAACATTCCAGTAAAGCTTTGACCACTGTGGGTGGTAAACCCACTGCTGTTGTGCATGAATGTCATTGCATTATAAAACAGATAAAATGGAGGATAAGAGAAGGCTTTTTGGTTAGGCTTTGGTTCTCCCATTGGGGAGAAAAGATAAGTATAAATGTAGAAAAAGTGTGATCAATGCAAAAATGGTCAGGCCCTCATTGAAATGATGGAAGACAAGCCAGTTAGTCCATCAGGCAAAGGACAAGTGGTCCTTCACCTGTCACAAATGCCTCTCATCTGAGCTTAATGCCAGCTTTTTCAAACTTCCTTAGCAAAGTCATCCTGCAGGTGTACTGTTGGGCAGATTACTCTCCCTCTTCCCAACAGATTCCCAACTTTGGAAAGCTAGATTCAAATCACAATGCAATGATGATAGCTTGGCCCAAGTTGTTATGACTCAAAACAACAGTTTCGAACTCTCAAGCAGGATATCATGAGGATGGTCAAGATAATAAAGTGCTTTGTGCTTTGGAAACACTCTATAAAAGCAGATCATAACTTCAAAGGAACACACAGTTAAGCCGACACAATAGAGGACATCCATTTGAATTTCCGCTACATTTTACAGATGTCAGAAAGTTATACACAACTATCCTTGACTTTTTGTTACGAGGTATACAGTCCTTCGTTTCTTTGTGTCTGCTTACTTCTAGTGAAACAATATGCCTGCTCTGATTATAATTTTAAAAGTAGATGTTGTAAACAGAGAAGCTGGGTTGTGACAACAATTCATTTCCTAGACATGCCTTTAGATGTCTCTCTTTCTTACCAATTCATTTGAAACCCAGCAGGTGGCTTCCAACAGTTTGGGAGTATTTGTGCTAAAGCAGAGCTGCATGTAAAGTTAAACTCCCTCTCTGAAGACAAATGAGAATCTTTGAAAACAGTATTTGACAAGAAGTTAATGAAAAAGAGCGGAAAGTTCATTGCTTGCAAATACATTCATTGCTCCTTTTCTTGAGTGTTTATGAGGAAGTAAAATTCATCTACTATGGGGGATGGATGATTTTCTCTTCCTCTCCGATCCCTTTCCAAGCTTTCAAGCAATTATCTTACTTATGCAAACTTCAATTCTGTCTTTCTTTGAAGTGGGAGTTATATATTAGTTTATATATACTACTCATCTTGTAGACATAAAATCTGGTACACATTTCTTAGATCTGTATCTAGTTCCTGAAATTTGCATTAGATGATTTTAATAGCTAACCTAGTTGTATATATTTACCAAAGTGCCTTTGAAGTTTAAACTGATACTAATGAGCTATATGGGGAGATGACAATCAGTCCCAACGTGTAGGGGTTCAGATTTGTAGATAGATCAGCTTACAAAATATGTGCTGTACCTCTTCAACCTCTCACAGAATCAAATCTAGGTTTGTGGTGGTTAGTAGAGCCAGGTAACCTCTAATAATGAGATTAATCAAGGATCATGCAAAACTGCTGTATACTGTGTCAGACCATTTGTTCATGTATGGTCTATGACTTGAAGATGTTTTCTGGATTCTCAGACAGAGAAAGACCTTCCTCAACCACTGCTATCTGAGATCCTTTTAATTAACAGTGTCAGAGACTGAATCTGGGAACTTCTGCATGAAAAGTATGTACACTGATACCAAGTCATGGTCCCTCCATATGGCTTCTCTACTTATTTTGTATATCCTGGGGGTTGATAGTGTTCCTCTTGTCCTAGTGATTCTTCCTTCATTATTAGTTAACGCTATTCATGTTGGAGATTTGAAAAAGAAGCAGTGCCTTCTTCTTTGCTCAAAGAGTAAAAAACTTGTGGAATTCACTACCACCGGATGTAGCAACAGCAACTAACTTAGTTGACTTTGAAAGAGGTTAGACAAATCCATAAAAGACAGGTCTGTTGATAAGTACATAACAGTATAAGAAGAGTCCAGCTGAACCAGCCCAACATCCTCCTAATTCACACAGTGGGCAACCAGTTACCCCGACAGGCCAACAACATCACAGAGGCTGTTGCGTTCCCCTGATGTTGCCTCCTGGCACTGGGATTTAGAGGTTTACTACCTCCAAATGTGGAGGTTTCCTCTAGTCACCATGGCTAGTAGCCACTGATAGACCTATCCTCCATTCATCCTCTTTTAAAGCCGAATATACCTGTGATCATCACTGCATGCACTGGCAGCACATTTTTCTCTCCCATTATATAAAGAACTATTTCCTTGTGTCTGTCCTGAACCTTCTGCCCATCAACTTGAGTAGATGCCCTTGAGTTTTAGTATTTTGAAAGAGGCAGAAAAAGTTCTCTCTGTCTGCTCTATCTTGTGCATAATTGTATAAACCTCTATCATTTCCCCCTTAGTTATCTTTCTTCTAAAGTGAAAAGTCCCAGACTCTTCAGACTGTCTTCATAGGTAAGGTGTTCCAACCTCTTAATCATCTTGGTTGCCATCTTCTGTACTTTTTCCAGCTCTGAGAAACGGCGACAGGAACTGCACACAGTATTCCAGAACATTTATGAATAAATAAGTAAATAAATAGCACCAGTACTGGCTCTTGTGGGACCCTTCTGCTTACTTCCCTTCATTGACGTATATGTTCATTTATTCTTACTCTCTACTTTCTGTTGTTTAACCAATTTTTCATCCATGAGAGACTCATTGTCTAATCCAATTACTGCGAAGCTTACTCAGCAGTCCTTTGTGAGGCAGGGCTGTAGCCAGTAGTGGGGCACACGTGGCAGCACCCCCTATTGAATCTGGGGCACCCACCCCATCGCTGCCAGCCAGTCCCTGCAGTACCCTACCCCATAGCTGCCAGTTTCCCTCCTGTCCCTGGCTGGCTGGCACAGCCTGGCCAGCTGGCACGGAGGCTGCTGCTGACAGCTTACCTTGGCCATCTCTCTTCATGCAGGCTCCTGCTGGCCCTCCTCTACCTCGAAGCTGCTTGCCTTGGCCAGCCCGACCAGCCCAACCAGCCTGCACACACGCCAGCACTGACGCCTTGCCTCGGTCCGCCCTCTTTGTGTGGGCTCCTGCTGGCCCTCCTCCACCTCCTCCAGAGTCCAGGCCCAGGGTGGGCTCCCCCTCCGCAGCCCTGTGCCCTTTCCCAGGGGCCAGCCATATTGTGAAAAGTTGGCGGCCCACCACCACCATGAAGGGGAAGCACCGGGAGCTGCCAGGTGGGAAGGAATGAAAGAGGGAGAGAGGAAAGAGGCAGCCCCTGCTTGCCTTGTGCCAGTGCTCCCATTGTGGGGAGGGAGGGAGGCAGGCAGGCTGGGGGCTCATGTCAAGCCCTGCCAGGCTGAGAGCCAATCTGAGCCCCAGAGGAGAACAAAACCATAAAAGTGGGGATTTAATTGGTGCCCCCCCCGGTACCCTAGCTCCCCCTGAAAAAAATTCCTGGCTACGGGGCTGTTGTGAGGTACATTGTCAAAAGCCTTTTTCGAAGCCCAAGTATATGACGTTTACTGGATCGCCAAATTACAGTTTCCAATAATTTCCCTGGAATAGACATTAGGTTAGATATCTTGTAACTTCTTGGTTCTCCTCTGGACCCCTTGTCAAGAATCAGTGTAACATTTGCTACTCTCCAGTCCTCTGGTACAGTTGCCGATTTTAATGACAGTTTACACATACTGGTTAGTAGATGAACGTTTTCACATTAGAGTTCTTTAAGAACCCTTGGGTGTATGCCATGAGGACCTAGAGACATTTGTTTTTATTTTCCACAACAAATCTAGAATGTCATCTCTTGTTGCCACAGTTTGACTCTGTTCTTCATACTCCATCCTTGAAAACAGTGACCTGGCCTGGGTACATGCCTCATACTTTCCACAGTGAACACAGCTGCAAAGAATTCATTTAGCTTCTCTGCTAATGCCATCTTGATATCTAAATGGAACCTCCAGAGATAGTAATTTTAGGAATAGGTACGCTAGGGGACATCAGCAGGGGAGACTTGGCTCTCCATGTGGATCTCCTGTCTATACTACACCCACTGCTGTACAGCAATTAATTAAGTAAGTAAGTAAGTAAGTAAGTAAGTAACTCTATTTGTTGGCCTCCTGCAGCCATCCGTTGACCACTGTGTGTGAAAAACAGAATGTAACTCTAGATGGACCATTGGTCTGATCCAGCCTGGATGTATCTATGCTTTTTAATGACTTAGTAATTAACCATTTTTAATGGTATATTAGTATAACCATTTTTTTAAATGCTGCTGATCCCCAAGATTTGTGATTACCACTGCTTTTGTTCAGTGTGGCATTTCACTCACCAGAAGTGCATGAATTCATTCCATGGCAGTATCTGCAATTGGGCTGGCACTTTTCAACCACAGCACTTAGGGGAATTGATGTGGAGACTTCTTCCAGTGTATACATTCCACAGTGACAGAAAAAAATGGAAAGAAAATTCTGCTCCTGTGAACAAAAAAAGAAAATGTAAAGAAAGGGGTGTGTGGGGGGGTGTAAATAAAAAGAAAAAAATTCTGCAAAGAAATGTAAAGAAAAAAAATTCTGCTCCTATCATGTTTGAGATTGTGATATTAATGGCAGTGAAGAGGGGACTGCAAGGTATACACAGGAACTAGTACAGTGAAGGGCTGCCTTATAATCAGCGCAGTGCTGATTGCTGATTGGAGACACCATTGCATTCACAGTGCCATAATCCCACTTCAAGCCTCACTGGGACTGAATCGAATTAGTTACCACTCTTAGTGCACAGCGCTTTCACCACAGAGGTAGCAGTTCATACTGCTAAAATGGAGTACATCTCTAAACACCAGCTCTTGATATTAAAATCAGTTTGATTTCAATGTTAGGGATGTTTTTAAAAAGAGACATAAAAAGAGACATATTTTTAAAAAGAGACATCCTAAACAGGCTTACTCAGAAGTATGTCCTCTTTTAATCGGTGGGGCTGACTGAGTGTTCTTAGGATGACACTGTTAGTGTACTAAGTTTGTTGTGGAACTCTAAATTATTCTGTTTGTAGAATAAATTAAGGGGGAAATAAATTTTATGAAAAGGACAGAATGGAGGGAAAACAATGACCACATCAATTGTCCTGGAGGAGACTGAAAGTCGATTAATGTGTCCAAAATTTGTGCAGTGTCACACACACTGGTTTTAAATTAAAACTTACCATTGGCCATGGACATTTAGATGAGAACACCAGACAATATGTGGCTCTGGTCTCTTTTTATGATTTCTTTTTTCAGCTGAGTTTTTACAATGTCCGTTTTCAGCTGAGCTCATGGTGAAAAAATCTCATGACTGTGTCAAACTCTGTACATATTTGAACTTGTCACTGCAAGTCAATTTCTGACAAACAATTTATGTGATAATCCCTCCCCTCCCCTTCCCTTCCTTTCCCTTCCCTTGAGAACCTGACCTTTCCTTCAGTAGTGAACACTGAAAGTTCCACAAGCCCTGTGAACTAAACACAGCATACACTTTATGTGTTTTTTTAAAAAATATGACGAATACTGAAAACAAGGTTTAATGTCATGGGCTACATGCTCAGAGAAGGTGGGGTTTTTTAGCCTTCTAAAATTGCACTGCTTTGTATCAATGTCACAAAAATTGACTGTCTGGTGAAAAACCACCAATTTTGTCACCCACACAATGCTGGAAAACAATATTTGGCCCCGGTCACACGGGCAGGAAACTGCAGAGGAGAAGCGTGGCTGTTTGCTCTGGGGCAAACTACTGCGCAGTTACGTGATCAGACCTCCTGTGGAGGTACCATGGAGGTTCCATGGAGGTTCCATGGCAAGGGAGAGGTGCCTATCACAGGACAAGCCAGCGCACAACGAAGAAGCGCGCGCCGCGGCAATTTTTTTTTATTTTTGTGTACATGACAAATGCGCATGCTCCGTTGGGTGCGCATGCGCATCCACAGAGACTTGGACAAAAAAAAACACACCTTATTTGCAAGGGGACATGGGCGGGCGCCGGATGCCACCGGAAACGCGATCAGACACCCGCCCTTGCCCCGCAGTTTCCGGAAACTAGTACCTCCAAGGTACTAGTTTTTTGCCACGCAGTTTCGGCTGGAAGCCTCGGTTGAGCCACGGGAGTGCTACGCTTCCCAGATGTGCTGGTGAGATCGCGCCCGGAAACTCCGGCTGTCTTCCGTCTCACTTGTGTGGCTTCTGTTACGTGTGACCGCAGCCTTTGTTCATCAAAAATAAACGACTTTTCTCTAGCAAGTAGTCAGCTGAATTTGCATGCCCTAGAACAAGTAATTTGAGAGAGAATAAAGGAATTATACTCAGTCTTTGGAGAAATGCCTGGCTGGAAGATTAAGGACAGTGATGAGAGATATTTGCCGTTGCTTCCTGATTTATAAGCAGAATGTCTACATGACATCTCTACATTTTATTTTGTTGATTATTAAAATGGTTGAGGAATCCTTTAGTGGCAAACTAGATAAAGGCTTGTTTGTCAATTCTTTAAAAATGACATAGTTATTTGTTATGGTTAACAAATTACCACATATATCCCAAATTATGGAGATACATAATTTTATAACTCTGTATAGCAACTGTCTACCAGTAGTGTACTTTCAACGAGGGCTGGTGGGGGTAAACAAACCCTACTTTTCACTGAGATGGTAAACTTTGGTCTGAGCTGTACCACTCCAGACTGCAAGTGGGGGCTCCCTCAGCTGAATGCTCCATTGTGCAACAGGAAAAAAAGTCTTTGCATACAGAAAACTAGCTGTCATGGAGTCTTCTGCCTCACATGCTTTCATTTATATTCAGATGCATCAAGACTTAGGTTTCCTCTTCCACGTCAATTAGGCTGAGGACTCTCTATTCCAAAAGTATCCAGTTCCAGATAGTCTTACTCACATGCAGATAAATCAGACATAGGCTTACCACTTCCATGTCAAAAGATTCTCTACTCCAAAATACCCTATGCCACAAAGTCTAGCCACTCATTCATTTTTTATTAATTTTTAAGATAGTAATACTAAGCAGGCAGAATCCTACAAAGGTCTATTCAGGGGGACTTATTCCCAGGAAAATGTTCTTAGGACTGCAGTGCTAATGTATCTACTCTAGCCCTACCTGTTTCTCATTGACCAGTTGTGGATGGATCAGCTAGTGGGACAGACCATCTAGGTAGTCTTCCCTTGTTTGTCTGTAAGGATACTCTATGTACATTTCCCCCATTGTTTCTCCATTAGGACACTCTGTAAGTTGCTAAAAGTCAGCCTGTTCAAACTGAGGCTTTTTAAAATAAATGGTTGGTTTGGGAATCTCACTAGGGTAACACCAATCTCCAAGAAGCCCTTTGATTCACAAAACTTCTTCAACACTGGGAACACTATCAGAAGTGCAAGGTGAAATATCAGGCAGCAGGGCAGCTGAAGTGACTTTTGTGTATATGTTGAATCATGAAATTAGAAAAAGAATAGAGCTAATTGGATTAATGGATAACTGAAATGTTGGATGTATATTAATGATAGTATTTATAGTAAATTATTTATGAATTTGACCATAAATTTTTTTAGGAGAATTTGATCTAAAAAATTTAGGGGAGAATGTTAATGGAAAATGGGTGAATGAATGACTCAATGAATAGAATGGGTTTAAAATTGATAAAAAGGAAATATGGGTTGGGTAGCTGATTTTAATTATAAAAATTAGAAATGATTAGAAGAAATTGCAATAATGGAAAGCTGAAACGATAGTTTGGTATAAATTTTGGTGTACATATTTATTTATTAATTGGATCTGGAAGTAGTTGGTAATACACAAATCAGGAGATTAGAAGTAAATGCATGGGTCTCAAGAAAATTAGAGGTAAATGGGTTATTTGTTAAAGGTAAGGTACCTGGAAGATCAGCCATAGGGAGATGTTATTGAGGTGTCGATGAGAAGTTCAAGGGAAAGAAATATTTAGAAAGAATGAATCATGATAAAAAAAGTGTTAAACAAAATATCAAGAAAATATAATTTAAATTGGTAAATATGCAAGTATAATATATTAAAGTACTAATTATGAATTTAAACCCCTATATTGAACACATAGAACTATAAGATACAGGGCTAGGAGAGAAATTAGAGCTTGAAAGAGTCTAGGATAGACACTGTAAGTTTGTTTGGATATGTATGCAATCCTAAATGGTAACAGGAGTATAGAAGTTTAGTCAGCACAGATTAGTAATGTTTGGTCATACATGGAATTAAGGAAAATCAAATATTAAAGGAATAATGGTAATATTATCCAGTGATGTATACTAGGAACATAATGTATAGAAGGTTATGGAATGGAAAGATATGTAACTTGCTGCTGATGGGATTAGTGTGTTCAATATGCAGAACTAAGGGTAAATGGAACTATGGCAGGTGCTGATTGCTTTTCTTGCACCTCAGGAGCTTTGGGTGTGCAGCAAGGGGCTGATGTAATATGCTACGTGTTGAAGTCATGAATTACCATAGAATTTCTAGACTATATTTGCCCAGATGTGACACCAACATATAGTGCATCATCATTTTTACCCTCCGGAGTAGGGCAGGCAGGGATGGGAGAATACCTGCCTGAAGAGGGCTACTAGCAACCCTACCACTGAGTAACACAAGATCAGGGAAAGGGCTTCCATAGCTACAGGTGGAATTGCCAGGTAGTACATAGCCTGGCAGGGCTGCAGTGGCTCAAGTGGTTAAGATGCTGAACTGCAGACTGGAAGGTCGGTAGTTCAACAGTTCGAGACCCGAGTGTTGCATGATGGAGCTCCCGTCTCTGGCCCCAGCTCCTGCCAACCTAGCAGTTTGAAAGCAAGAAATTGCAAGTAGATAAATAGGTACCGCTTCGGTGGGAAGGTAACAGCATTCTGTGCACCTCGGTGTCTAGTCATGCCGGCCACATGACCACGGAAACATCTTTGGACAGCGCTGGCTCTTTGGCTTGGAAACGGAGATGAGCACCACATCCCTAGAGTTGGATTCGACTGGCGTTCGAGCAAGGGAAACCTTTACCTTTACATAGCCTGACATAGCCCCCAATTATCTACTATTTAGCTCTCCTTCTTTTGTTTATGGCAACTTTGAGCTTGCTTTTCAAAAGCCTGTTTGTTACCAAGAAAGATGCTGTAACTAAGATTAAAACGTATCTCTTCAAGGTCCATTGACATTTTATTATTTCTCCCCAGAAAGCTCTGAAAAGGTCAGATGTAATCAAGAAACATTATACTATGTAGAAGACATTGTCAGAGCTGAAACACTTGTTTCACCAAAAGCACTGAATAACTCTTTTTATTCAAAAGCCTTCAAGAGGGAGAAATAAAATGGATTTTATAAGCAAATTCCCAGTAACATAGGCATGAGTGCAGCATATTTAATCTACCAGAACCATTGTATGGATTGAACAGAAAAATAAACAGAAACAGTTTTCCCCATCGTGATTTTTTGCAGGGTATTTGCCTTCGTAACATATTTACAGAAGCAGCAAAAGAAAGTTCAAAGAAATGTGTTACAAAAGGATGTTATCCCAGGCAATGATCCTAGAAAGAAGAACCTACAGATAATTTTTGTATAAAAGAAAAAACTTGTGAATGACTAATTCTGAAGTAATCTGAAAAGTCCTTAGACATACTCGTGATTTCAGCTCTAAGACTTTTTATTCGGAAAGAAGAAGACAAAGTAGCCGGCTCACAGGCCGGCTTATATGCCCCTAGGAAAACACACCCACACACACCCAACACCCGTGAATGGTCTATCTACAGTGGCTAGATTATTCCTAGGGACCCTAGGTTCCCGATTGGCAGGGAACTAGGATCCGAATGTCTATTGTGTTCGGGAGCGAAGCTCAGGTACTTCACCTGACCGCATGTGGAACTGGCTGAAACTGGATCGCGCACATGGCTGGGGCAGGACACAACAGAATCCCTTTTACATATGTGGTTCCTTGGGAATATTTTCAGGTTTCCTCATGAAGGTGATTTTTACATGAGATGCAAATGTAAGATTTCATCACAAAGACACAAACCTATTAGTTGGGATGAACAAGAAAAAAAGGAAGACGCAACAAGAAAACTGGAAATAATGGCCAGCATTCAAAATGCTTCCCAAGATAGTCATGTGGCCGGCATGACTAAACACCAAGGCGCACGGAACGCTGTTACCTTCCCAATGAAGTGGTACCTATTTATCTACTTGCAATTTCTTGCTTTCGAACTGCTAGGTTGGCAGGAGCTGGAATTAGAGACAGGAGCTCACTCTGTCATGCGGCACACTTGGGTCTCGAACTGCTGAACTACCAACCTTCCACAGCCTGCAGTTCAGCATCTTAACCACTTGAGCCACCGCAGCTCCACAAAGGGACAAATCAACAGCTAAATTCCGGTCACAGCAGGTGTCTTGCAATCTGTCTCTTGAGAAGGAAACAAATATGTCTTCAAGTGGCAATCTTTATGGGCTGAGGGGGAAATCCTTGACAGTGAGAAAAACATCTCTGAGCCCCACACCCAAACTGTGCTGTGGTCTGAAAAGTAAGTAGTGGATTACAACCACTTACAAAACAAATTTAAATAGGGATGTGCACCAGGACCAAACTCCAGATTTGGGATTTGTATTCAGAATTTGGAATTAGGACCCTCCAGATTCTGCATTCAGGATTTAGAAAATCCAGAATTTCTAAAATCAGGAACTCCATTAAAGTCAACAGGAATAGCCATTTTCTACTTACACACACACACACACAAAGGCAAAAGGTTTCCTTCAACACTCTGACCCTTTCCTCATGCCTATGTCAACCCCAACACTGGCTGGCAGGCAGATGAAGTAGCAGACAGACAGTGGGTGGGTGGGAACTATACCGACAGCCAGGGCTCTTTTTGTAGAAAAAGCCCAGCAGGAACTCATTAGCATAATAGGCCACACCCAACAGCAGGAACTCATTCGCATATTGGGCCACACCCCTGACAGCACAGCTCATTAGCACATTAGGCTGCACCCACATGTTACTAGAAGTGTGGTTATCCATCCACACCCAACTTTTGCTTGTTATTCTGTTTACCTTGTTTGTTGTCAAAACCCAGGGCCTTTTTTTGTAGCAGGGACTCTTTTGCATGTTAGGCCACACACCCCTAATGTAGCCAATCCTAATGAGTTTCTGCTGTTGGGTGTGGCCTATTATGCTAATGAGTTCCTGCTGGGCGTGGCCAACTTGGGAGCCAGCCGGAACTCCGTTCCTGTGCGTTCCTGCCCAAAAATAGCCCTGCCGACAGCACTAGGCCCAGCACAGATGAGTTAGTGAGCACCATCCTGTAATAGCAGATGGAAGAAGGGAAAGGATAGCAAGAAGAGGCAGCAGACTGAAGCATGGCAATTCCTGTACTGTGCACTGGAGCATGCCATTCTCTCTCACTCACACAGCGCCTCAGGCAGTAGAAAAGAGCAAGAGTCCAGTAGGACCTTAAAAACTAACAAAAGTTGTGGTAGGGTATGAGCTTTCGTGAGTGACTGCTCACTTCTTCTTTTTTTCAATTCATATTTTTTATTGAAGTCGTAAAGTTGCATACAAATATTAATAGCATGTAAATACACTTCAAGTTTAACATGAGATATAGAGTAAGAGCAGTAGTGTAATTCTTACATCAATACAATTTCACATCTATGAATTCTAATATGTGACTATCTGTAAGTAAAAGTTGTAAATTATAGCTTTACAGATGCTAAGATAAAGAGTAATAAAACTTTGTAGATGTTAGAGCGCATTTTTGCATGTAGGAGTAATTGGTCTGTTAGGCTATAATATTACCTATGATAAGTCATATTCTTGTAATTTGACTAAGACGATTACTATTCTTTAACTTTATAGCCATTTGATGTAGTCTTCCCAAGACGGTGGCACAATTCGTTCTCTTTCCAAAAAAGTAAGTATAGGAAACCACTTTGCACTAAACTTCAGATCAGGCTGGCCTGTTTTCGCTGTATTGCATCTCCCGGTTATGCTCTCCATTATGTATTGATCCCAGAGCTTTTGGAACCAATCCTGACTTGTAGGTGGTTTAGGGTTTTTCCATTTTGAGGCTATTGATAATCTTGCCGCATAGAGCATCGTTTTTAGGATACTTTTATGGTGGTGCTGATCAATTTTTTCCGGCCAGACCTCTAACATTAAATGTTCTGGAGTGTAGGAAAGTTCTATGTCCGTGATTTGTTTTATTTTTTCCAGGACTTCTAACCAGAATAGGCGGAGTTCATTGCTAAGCCACCAGCAATGGGCAAAGGAGCCTAATTGACCGCAGCCCTTCCAGCATAGTGGTGAATATTGTTTGGATATTTTTGATATGGTTTGAGGGGTAAGGTACCATTTTGTGTGTATTTTTAATCGATGGAGATCTATTGAGTATGACTTGGAGTCTGAGTTGGAAGAGTTCCATATTTTGCTCCAGACCCGGTCATCTAATTTTGTCAGGCATTCTGTCTGCCATGCTCGTTGATATGGGAGAGTGGTGGAATCAAAAATGTCCATTAGCGTTTTGTATGTGTGGGAGATCAATCCTCTGTTTTGTCCATTAAATTGTTTGATGATGACTTCTAGTTTTGTGAGTGGTTGGTTCATTGATTGTCTAAATTTGCCTTGTGTCATTGCATGCTGAATTTGCAGGTAAGTATACCATGGGATTTTGTGTTTAATTTTGGCTTCTAGTAATGTTTTAGGGTAGAGACCTTCTTTGGTTAGGATATCACTAAATCTATAGAGGTGAGCTTTCTTCCAAGATGAGGCTAAGTCTCGTGGTATTAAATTATGAAACCAAGGTTGAGAGGTAAGTGTGGTAAATCTAGATATTGTCGGAAGGAGTTTGTGTTTGATTTTTTTCCAGTAATGCATGGAAGGATTTATGAATTTGTTTTGTTTGAGATGAGTATTTATCTTGGTGTCATTACCCCATATTGGAATGTCAATGTTGGGTATACCAGATAAATCCGCCGTCAGATTTACCCAAGGTGGAATGTTTTGAGTCCTTTGCATTTTAATTATATTTGTTACTAGAGTTGCTTTATAATATATGTGGAGATCTGGAAGTCCAAACCCTCCTCTGTTTTTGGCTCGGCGTAGAATTTTATGTCCTATGCGGGGTTTCTTCTTGTTCCACAAAAACTTCTTTAGTGTTGCTTGCCATGAGTTTAGGTCTTTAGTTGGGATAGTAATGGGCAACATTCTAAATAGAAACAGGAATTTCGGTAATATGAAGGATTTGATTAAATGGAATCTATCTAACCAAGGCAGATGAAGCTTTTCCCAGCTTTGTATATCTTGTAAGATTCGTTTGTGGGTTTTATGATAGTTGTTTGGCAACAGTTTGTTGAGATTCGTTGGGATGTCTATGCCTAAGTACCTGAAAGAGTCAGTAATTAAAGCAAAGTTGTGAGTCTGTGTTAGTTCATTTTTGACTTCTGAGGATAGTAAGATTGGAAATATTTGCGTTTTTGAGTCATTAACTGTAAGACCAGATATTGTTTTGAAGGATTTTAGCATTGATTTCAGCGGGGGTATTGAATTTACAGGATCTGTTATGTACAACAACATGTCATCTGCAAAGAGGGACAGTTTATGTTCCACTTGCCTAGTTGATATACCTTTAATGTGTTCATTGGTTCGGATCGCTTGGGCCAAGGGCTCGATTGCTATGGCGAAAAGGAGGGGAGACAGAGGGCAGCCCTGTCTCGTTCCCTTTTCCAGCTTTATAGGGTTGGATAAAGAGCCATTTATCTTTATTTTCATGTTTGGGTTTTTATATAAACTTTGAATGGTTTTGATAAATTTGGGGCCAAAATTCATCTCTTGGAGAGTGTGAAATAGATATTTGAAAGAGACCGTATCAAACGCTTTTTCGATATCAAGGGAGAGGAACGCTGCTGCAATTTTGGAGTCTAGACAATGTTGTGCTAGTTGTAGTGTTCTTAATGTATTATCGGAAAGATCCCTGTTAGGTATAAATCCTGCTTGATCGTGATGGATGTAGTTTGGTATGAAAGTGTTAATCCTTTTGGCCAATATCGAGGAAAAGATTTTCTGGTCCTGGTTGAGGAGGGAGATTGGGCGATATGAAGTTGTGGACATTGGATTTCTATCTGGTTTCGGGATCACTACTGTGTTTGCAAATTTCCAGGAGGTAGGTATATCTCCGGTGTCCAGGATATGGTTAAACGTTTTAGCCAATTGTTTGGTCAGGAGACTTTTGAATTTTTTATAGAATTCCGATGGGAATCCGTCCGGTCCAGGAGTTTTCCCATTTTTAAGTAGCCTAATGGTGTCTGTTATTTCTTGTTCTGTAATGGGAGCTTCCATGAAATTTTTGTCTACTTCTGATAGTTTTGTGTGTATCGGGAATTTATTTGATTCCGATTGGAAGGTAGGTTGGTCTATTGGGGTCTGAGAATACAATTCTGTATAATATTCATGAAATCTTTGTAAAATCTTGTCAGTTTGGGTTTCTATGTTCCCTAGTTTGGTTGCAATTGCGGAGATGTGTCTGTTTCTGGCCTGTTCTTTTACTTTATGAGCAAGAAGTTTTAGATTGCGTGGTGATTTAACCCAATATTTCTGCTTAACATAAAGCAGTTGTTTTTGGATCATGGAGGTTTCTAATATTTCCAGTTTCTTTCGTTCAGCTTCTAGTTTAGTCCTAATGATTGGTGATCCTTTTTTTTGTGTTTTTTATCTAATAGTTCAATGTTTTGTATGACTTCCGACTTTAATTGTTCTTTTTCTCTTTTCAGGTGTGAGGCCTTTGATATTATCGAGCCCCGGATCACCGGTTTTAGGGCATCCCAGACCGAGCAGGGCGAAGTCTCCTGATTGTCATTAATCTGTAAATAATTTCTGATTTCATTTTCCAGGTGTTCTGTGAATAGTTGGTTGTTCAATAAATTTACATTCAAAGACCATTGTGTGTTTGTCATTCTTTTGGATGGGTTTTTTAAATTGCATATGAGCAGATCATGATCTGACCATCTGTGAGGTGTAATATTGACACTGTCCACTTGTGATATAAGAGAGGAAGATAGTAAGATAAGATCTATTCTGGAGTGGACTGTGTGGCTTGTTGAAAAGTAAGTATAGTCGTGTACACCTGGGTGTTTCATTCTCCAAATGTCAGTGAGGTTATGTGCTTTCAATATGGAATCTAATTTGGTAAGTCTGTTTTTAGGTGTAGGATGATGAGAGGTGTGGTGGGATTTGTCTAAGAACTTGTCTATAATGTAATTGAAGTCCCCTCCCAGCACAATATCGCCTTCAGCGAAATTCTGGAGAAGGGTAAGAGTGGATTCGATGAATTGGAGCTGTCCTTCATTGGGAGCATAAATTGTGGCAATGGTCAGTTTGTTATTATTTAGCATGCCTTTTACGAAAAGGTATCTACCATTAGGATCAGACTTACTTTGTTCCAACGTGAAGTGTATGTTACGGGAGAGGAGAATTGCCACCCCTCGTGAATTTGAGGTGCCTGGGGCGACTGCTCACTTCTTCAGATACAAGTACTAGCACCTCAGGGAAATTCAGAAATGTTCCTGCAGCCTTCTCAGTGAGCCAATTTTCTTTATCATACCCACTTTTCCTACTGCTGGCAGACTCTCTCCAAAACAGCAGCATCTGATTCTGCTACAGGTAAAAAAATAAAACACACACACAAATGCACAGCAAAATCTATTTGTTTAAATTTAATCTAAATCCGCCCTGATCTGTCATTTTCTCCAGGTGAATTGATCTCTTGCCTGGTGATCAGTTGTAATCCCAGGAGATCTTCAGCTACTACCTGGAAGTTGGTAGCCCTAATGAGACTTCAAATTGTTCTGAATATCTGGCATGATAACATTTGGATTTGAAATTATCCATAACTAACTATTATCAATACTCTTAATTTTGTCTGCACTTTACTTTATATACATAAGAAGAAGAAAGGTAACAAGATGATTTTCAGAGCTAAAGCTGGTGCCCCTAAATTGGAAGGAGATCACCCTCATATCAATACGATATAGCAAAGAATTGATGAACTCTTATGAAATGCATGTTGGCCTTTTTATTCCTCCCCCAAGAAGGACCAGCTGAATATGACTCACAGCTCTCATTGCCAGGAGTGAAGATGGGACTCTGGACTTTGAACAAGTATGTAGGAAGAGGCACAGCTTTTCTGACTGTAGTGTTGTAGTTGTCTGGCAATGGGCCCTTGTGCCTCCCTGTAGTGTACAGGATTTTGAGGCTGCATAGCTTTTGGAGATAGGAAGTAGCAGTGGGCAGAACTGTATTTGTTATAGAAGACGGAGCATAGGAAGAAACAGATGCCAGACTCCTGCCTTCTATACAGCTGCTGAAGGCTCTGGAGATTCCTCCTGGGTGTGAGCTGGCAACCCAGCAGCTGAAAATACATCATGTGAAATCTGGAGTTCAGAGTCATCACCATACTCATATGATAAATGAGACAAGAGCACAGAGGCTGTGGTAATTGCAAACTATTAGGCACTGTATACTTGATAAAAAATCATTCCACAGTTCAACACATTTTTATTGTGATATGGAATCCTTGCTTCTCGGCCCTGCCATTTACAGTCAGTTTTACCAACTTTTTTTTGGCTTTTTGTACATTTGTTAAATTAAATGCAAAAGACTTTGCAGAATCACCAGTGAATGGGAAGACTTCCTAGGGAGAGCACTAATGTATTCAACAGGGTTCTCATAACCTCTGTCTTTTAATATAAATGGTATATTACATGGGGCACATTTATGGATGAAGCTGCAGTGAACTGCTGTTGCTTTACATGAAGAGGATGTTACCATACCATTAAAGGAGGATGACAGCAGTTTGGCAATGATGCAAATACACGCCGCCCACAGACCAACCAGCTCTTGGCTTGCGATGGGCCAGCAATATGTGAACCCAGATGGTGTGTGGTAGAGTACTCTAATGGAAGATAACATTTCTTTGTGTTCCTTGTACACCAGCACAAGGATTGCATAGAAGCAACTGGATATTTGGTAACTGCAAAACAACAATGGCTTTCATTGAAGTGTGTACTGTGTGCATCCCCAAAGTCATAACCATGCAGTGTGATTAGACATTATAAAATGATGGTTTGCTTTATTTGACAAAGGTGAACTCTTTAGAAAATGCAGCCAACAGTTTGAAATGTTGCATATTTATGTCAATATCCAATTTTGCTTGATATCCATAAGGCCATAAGTGACTGCTGCTATAAGAAAACAGTTCCTCTTTATGTGAAGTTTTCTGACCTATGATTGCATTTCTGGACCTCAGCAGCACATGTTCATCTTTTCCTTAGAGACTCATTTAGCTTTCTTTTATCACACAGCAGCAATTCTCATGCTTCTGCCACTGACCTTTCAAACTCTGTTGATACTTCTGGGATTCAAATTCTGCCATTCTATCTTTCCTTATGGGATCCTATCTGGTAATAATTACCATCTTCTTACCAAGAAAGTAAACCCTTGATTTTGTAAAGCACTAAAAGATTTTAATTTCCCAGCTAATAGTAGTAATTGGTTTCTTTCCTCAAATTCCAGTTTGTTTTCAGAAATTGACTTCAAAACATAGGCAGCTCCACTCTTCTTCTGGGACATTGTATTGAAACTTTACTATGAGTAGAAGGGTACAAGGGAAATGGCCTTGGGGTTATGTGGCAGGAACATGACAATGCAGTTCTCCCCAGTGTCATGCCTCCATGGCCAGTGTGCTCCACTGGGTAGATGATGGGTTTAGCCCCACATCTCCCTCCACCCCTCACCTTTCACTGGGTCCTGTTGCAAGGTGATCTTGCCCAAAGGCTCCCCAACCCTGGAGATGACTTGTGTTTATTAGAAACAGCCTTCACACATACAGTACACAGCAAATGGCTTTTGAAACTGAAGAGTTTGAAAAATCACATATATTGCATGGCAGTCAACAAATTAGAATTTCACTGAGCATGACCAGGTCTGTGGCCACCTAGGTCTCAAATAGCTGACATATTCTTAGAATTACGGTGATGCAAATGTCATTCAACTCCCTACCTAAAATCAATAGGACTCTGAACTAAAAACATTTGCTACTTCTCAGTAGACTAACCCACCTCAGCCTCATCCAAGTGTGCCATAAGCAGAAAGCAGAATGAGCAATGTTTCTTTCACATTGGAAGAATTCTATGGACCTGAAAGGTGTGCTCGATAGACACACCTACAAAAGGCTGATAATTGGCCCACTGATAGTCCTTCCAAAACTGATGATCAAAATGCAGAAGGAGGCATAAATAATTGTATTAAATCACTGATTGTAGCAGTAACAATTAGACAGGACCAATAGGGAGCATGCCCGAAGAGATGCACCTTTCTAGTCTTGATTGATTACCCCTCTTTATGGAGGCTTCTTGGAAGTACACTTGCTTATTTATTGATTAATGCCTTCATTCCAGATTTGATACAACCCAGAAAAGCACGGATGCTGTGACATGCTGTTCAGAAATATTTAGTGTTTGTGTTTTCATTCAGCAACATCTTGTCTCACCCTATCTCACACAGCATGGCAACAAAAGTACAAGCTGGTTATTCCTTGTGACAAGAAGGCAAATCTGGTGACCATCTCCTTTGTCAGACATTCATGTATCTATTTTAATAGAAACATACTTCTTAAAATATAAAAGCTGAGAATTCAGGAAAGGGGCCTGGACCTGAAAACTTTCCTGTAGTAGTAATCCTGAGCAGTGGCCACAAGAAATGTTGCCAAGTGACCCCAAAATCCCAGGCCTGGCTTGTTTTGGTGTTTTTAACAGCAAATTGGTCTGTAGAAATCTTCAGGTAATGATCTGCATAACATGGTACAGAGCTGTTTTCTGTTGCTCCCAAAGGTCGTACCAGAACCAACGGGTTGAAATTAAATCAGAAGAGTTTTCAGCTAAACATTATGAAGAACTTCCTGACAGTTAGGAGTGGTTCCTCATCAGAACAGGCTTCCTTGGGAGGTGGTGGGCTCTCCTTCTTTGGAGGTTTTCAGAGGCTAGATGGTGATGCTGATTCTGTGAACATAGGCATATCATAAGAGGGAGGGCAGGAAGAGTTGTCTCAGTGCTTAGTTCTTGTGACCCTTTCTTACACACCCAGGGAAATGCTGAACACCACATTGGGGTCCAGAAGCAATTTTTCTCCAGGCCAGTTTTGCTGGAGATCCTGGAGGTTTTTTGTCATCTTCTGGGCATGAAACAGGGATCACTGTGTGTGTGTGTGTGTGTGGGAGGTATTTGTGAATTTCCTGCATTGTACAGGGGGCTGGACTAGATGACCCTGAAGATCCCTTCCAACTCTATGATTCTATGGAGAAAAACAGTGTCATATAATTGTGTGCAAATCAAATTGCTGTTGCAGGAGTCTGATATTTAAAAGTTGGCAACCTTAGCTACAAGCAAGGCAGTTGTGTGTAGTGACCTAAGGGGTGTGTGTGTATGGAGAGGTGGCGCATACAAACAAATAAATTTTTGAAATGAACAAACACACATATCTAAGATTTAATCTGCATTCTGCTAGAAAATATAATAGAAGTAATAAATATTACAGTAACTTTAAAAGCATCTGAAAACTTGAAAAAATCCATAACAGTCCATATCCCAACACCCCCCCCCCCCCCCTCCACCCCCCCCAGTCTACTAAAATGTCTCAAAGTTGTGATGAAGCACTCAAGTTGCTCAGAATATTTCTTCGGGCTAAATGTTCAGTTTAAAAAATTGAAGAGGAGAAAAAAAAAGGGAGAGACTACTGTGTTTCAGGACATGGTGGAAAAGCCCCTCTGTTTGCACTCTGTAACAAGGTAGAGTAGACAGGATTTTTTTTTGCATATTTGGTTATTTTAAATTGTGACTGCAGCAAAAAGATCTCAGATTATACCAAAGATACTTGAACAGATATGCAGTGGCAGCTGTCCTTTTGAAAAAGGAAAAGCCAGCCATAATTTGGATGGGCCTCTATCCTGATTAGCTTGCCTTAGATCACTCACTTTCCACCCCTTGCATGGTTTTATTTCGTAGAAAAAGGTGCAGGAGCTCATTAGCATAACTCATTAGCATAACTTATTTGCATATGCCATACCCCCTGACATCACTGGAAGTGTGTCAGAAGGCAACACCCACCACTCTTCGGGGGTTAATTTTGTTAGGGTAGGCCACGGGCTTCTGACAGGTGCACTTCCCGCCTGCACTGGGTGGGCCTGTGTGACCTGTTGTATTTCCCGTACTAGGGTTGCCTGTGCCGTCTGTTGTTGCTGGGAAAGGTCTCGTAACAACTGTGCTTGATGTTCTGCGAGCCATTGACCAAATTGGGCAAAAACCATTGTCGGCGTTTCTACAGAGGTTGGGGAAGGGCGTACCTTGACGGAGTCCTGGCTGTCCCCAGAATCCGACAATCCGTCTGTGGACGTTCCCGAGCTATTGCTGTCTTCTCCTTCCCGAGATCGATCTGAAGGGGGTGCCATCCCACTGGTGTTGGTAGGTGTGGAAGCGGCCTACCTAGCAGGGTCGGCGTGCCCGCATTCTCCACCACCTTGTGAGGTCCATGTTCAGCCTCTGGTGGCAACCCTCCGGTTGCCGTTGTTGCTCACCAGGTTCTGCTCGGGGAGGCGTCCTGGGGGAGGGTTGAGACAAGAAGAAAGGAGGCAAAAGGAAACCTCAGACAGGCAGGGGATCAGGTTAGGTTCACCTGGGATATCCCTCTGTCTGCACAGACTAAACCTTCAGCCAGTAAGGCTATGGGGACGTGGGTCTCTCTGAGCTTTAGGTACTGTCCCCAGTCTCATCTGTGTCTCGTCCTCCTCGATCTACAGCCTCTCTTTCCTCTTATACCCATGCCCCACTCCCAGCACCCTCTTGTGTAACAGCCCCGTCTTTCCCTGCTTAGCCCCGCCCCCTTTATAACATTTCACGCTGACTGCTCTGGCGGGGTGGCTCCTCCTTCCTGCTGTCGATCGCTGGGTGTGGAGGCTGCTTTCTGCTCTGCAGGCTGAATTCCACTCCTCCCTCCCTCATCTCTTCTTTCCGTTTCATTTCCCCTTCGTGGTTCTCTGGTATGCCTTCTTGCCCGACCCCTGAGCTCTGTGCAGCTTCTTTCTTCCTCCCGTGGTTGCAACTCCTGTCGAACTGCCTCCGTATTTGATGCTGATGGTCTGACTTCCCTTTCAGGTGAGTTAGCCCATTTGGGGTTGCTCCTGGCTAGTCCCGGGAGGGTGGGAGGTGGCTGACCGGGACAAGATTCGTTATATAATTCTCCTACAGCTCAATTAAATATAAATGGATATAGGTCAGAGGAGGTAAAAATTAATACAGGTACACGTCAAGGTTGTCCGTTGTCGCCCATTTTATTTGCAATATCATTGGAACCTTTAGCTTATGCAATTAGAAATAACCCTCTTATCAAAGGCATAAAAATATCTACAGAAATACACAAAATAAGTATTTTTGCAGATGATACGGTGATATATTTCAGCAATCCAATTGAGTCTTTGAGCTATATAAAAAAAGAACTTAATGATTTTCATGAAGTTTCGGGATTTACTATTAATTATATAAAAACAGAATTATTCCCAATGTATCTTAATGAGGTAGAAAGACAGGAAATTATAAATAAATTCCCTTTTAAATGGGTAATGAAAACCTGGAGACATTTGGGGATATATGTCCCATTAGATTTGAATGATGTATTTGATAATAATTATAAACCATTAATAAATTTAATTAAAAATATGTTAAATTCATGGTCAAAGATAATTTTATCTTTTCTTTTAAAAACGGAATTGATTAAAACAATAATATTACCTAAATTTTTGTTTTTATTTCAAATTCTACCTATTACTATAAAAAGTTCAGTTTTCCAAGATTGGCAGAGAATGTTGGTTCAATTTTTGTGGCAAAAGAAAAATCCTCCTATAATTTTAGATTACTTACACGACCCCTGAAAGAGGGAGAGCAGGGAGTGCCTAATTTAAAATTATATTATGAAGCAGCATTATTAAAAAATGCATTATTGTATACCCATTCAGAATCTGGTAAAGCCTGGGTCCAAATAGAGAAAAGTTATATTTCCCCTGGTTTGATACATGAAGTCTTTTGAGCCTCACCTAATAATAGACCTAAATCAATAAGGGAAAATCAATTTTTGAGAACCACTTTAGAGGTGTGGGATAGAAATAGAGAAGTATTAGCTCAGGGTATTTCCCCAGAAGCAGCTTTCTTATGTCAGGTGTGGTTTCCCCCTGGACAGGGGGTAAACACATATAAAAATTGGAGAAATGTGGGGACATTTAGAATTAGAGATTTATGTTTTCAAGGGGGGAAATGGACTAGAGAACAAATGGCAGAAAAATATAATATGGAAATTCCATGGTTTCAAGAGCAACGACTATCTCATATAATCGCCGCAAATGGCATAATAGAGAACTCAAATCGCCCATTGACAGCTTTTGAGACTTTAATTCATAAAAATTGACAGAACAAAAGATTTTCGATTGTCTTATATATCATAATATCAGGGATGTTTTGATCAAGCCTATGGTTAACTCCTTTCCAGGTCGTAATAGAAGGATACTTTTGTCAATTATGCTGGCAGGAGATAATCAAAAGTTGACTAGGATGGTTGCCAAATTTGGTTGGTTGGCATACCAAACTAGGAAAGAGATAAAGGACAGATAGGCCTAAACCTAATTTTTAATCAAAATTCTGATTCTATTATTTCTGTATTTTAAAGTTTTTAGATCCTATTTATAATTTTAGATGCCGATATATTTTATAATTTTACTGCTCCTGTAACTGTATTTACTTGTCTTCTATTATACTGGTCTATGACCGTAATAAACTTGACAGAACAATTTTATATAAGTCTTTGGCATTTTTGCAATAGTCAAAGGTCTCAGCAACAGGCCTGGCATAAAGATCTTGAGATGGACCTTGCTTTGGAACAATGGAATAAAATATGGAATTCGGGATTATATACCACTGCAACTTTAAATTTACGTTATCAAAATTATAAGATTTTTTCAAGATGGTATATGACTCCGCTTAAATTGTTTCATTCAAAAATATCGAAGGACCCTATGTGTTGGAAGGGTTGTGGGCAGATTGTATCGTTGTTTCATTGTTGGTGGTCATGTCCAAGAATGCAGGAATATTGGTCAAAAATAATTTCAAAGATGGAAAAGATTGTGGGTATTCAAATTCCTAAAAACATGTTGGGAATTCTTTTAAATGGCTGGAATAAGGGTCACTTTACATGTACTATGAAGGAACTTATTGATTTATTGTTAATTGCAGCAAAAATAATTTTGGCACAAGTCTGGAAAACAGATAAAATACCATTAGACAGTGGTTTTTGAAAGTATGGGACATAATTGCTATGGATAAAATAGCAACACAAATAAGAGAAAAGGAGAATACAAAATTTAGAGAAAATTTTACAAAAAAGTGGTTTAGATCTTCTGATTAGATTAATAAAACAAATGATACAAGTAGTGCCTTACCTGCAAAGTATGTTAATTCTGCATTTTATTGAGATGTTAAAAGTTATATAGTTTATTGTTGAAATGGTTATTTGAAGAAATGAGATGTAATATTTTGATATTTAATAAAAATAAAGTTATATAAAATGTTTTATAGATAGTATGTAACACCTGAAAGGTTAGCTAAAATTGACCTGAAATATTCTAATAAGTGTTGGAAATGTGAAAATAGGGTTGGCTCATTTTACCACATGTGGTGGCATTGCGAAAGATCTAAGAAATATTGGGTAATGGTACACGAAATTTTGCAAAAGGTATTAGGGACTGTAGTACCATTTACACCAGAGGTTTTGTTGTTGAATATTCTACCTGATAATTCTAACAAAGATGATCGCTATTTGATTGTTTGTTTAACTACGGCTGCAAGAATTCTCTATGCAAAATATTGGAAATTACTGGAGATACCAACAAAACGAGAACTTGTAAACAAAATCTTGGAGGCTGCAGAATTGGATAAATTGACTTTATTGATAAAGGGCAGAACAGATTCGACATTGCAGAATACTTGGTCACGGTTCTATAACTGGTATGATAAACATATGTAGGCAAGCTTGCAAGAGACAGACTAAGAGTTTACTAAATGAAATATATACCTGTTAGGATGATAGAGACAGAAAACTTGCTTACACAGTTCATGTGAAATTGTTATAAAGGTGGAATAGGCATCAGTACAAATATCAGTAAAAATGAAAATAACCTCCATGTATCTGTTTGTACATTAGTATGTATGTATATGTTATGATTGTTTGTGTATGTTATGTGAAAAATTTAATAAAACCCTGCCCCTTTGGGGGCAGTTATAAAAAAGAGCGAGCGAGAGAGAAGGCCCAGAGTACCCTCCCAAGCCCATCCAAAATGCCCCCTTTTAAGCCGAGAAATTATAGGCGTGATGATCAGGCAGAGAACAATTAAACAAATGGTTTATAAACACGGTACTGGGGCAAGGAAAACAGGACAAGGTGCTTTAAAATATATAACAATGTTTAAAGGCAAAATAAACTAATCTAACGCGACTACCTAGTTCACTTAACTGGTTATTACTTCAAGGCCCACAGCACTCTTATATCAGACCTCCTGCCTGTACTCACTCTAGGGTTGCCAAATGTGCCCGGGGGGCGGGGAATCCCCCGCTTCAGAGCCCCGATTTCCGCCCTGGCAGAATCGGGGCCCGGGGGAACCCCGCCCCCGAAGCTGCGTCACCAGAGGTGACACAGCCACGCTGATGTTGGGGGCGTGGCTGAGCTCGTCAGGGGAGAAACCATATGTTCCCCCCCAATGAGCTCGGCCACGCCCCCAACGGCAGCAACGTCTGACGTCACTTCCGGTGACGTCGCGGCGGCGCGCGCGCACACACAGCCGGCTCCCGGGCAGAACGGAGCCTCCCCCGCCGGTAAGATTTTAAGACTTGGCAACCCTAACTCACTCTGTCTCAAGTGAGGGATCTTTCTCTCAGACCAGTTTTACTCTGTGTGAGGCAAGACCGCAGAAGAGGAAAGAACACAGTTTTCACAGCACACACCGTTTTTACAGTCTTTTCACACAATCCCTGGACACTGATTGGTTACCATTGTCGCTAAGGTTTGTGGGGATTGTAGGCTATGTCTGCTTTCCGCTGCCATGCAGGTCTCTCCTGGGACCAGGCCACATTAGGCCTTGCTGCACAGATCATGACACTCCCATCCATGGCACGAGGCCTGCATCTTAGGGAGGCTTGCAGCTTATCTTTTTCTCCAGCAATGGCTGTTTCAACCATCTGACACCCACAAGTCCCTCTGAGCAAGGGCCTTGCACACTTTTCCTGAAACATGGGGCAGGTGTCACATTGGGGGACTGGTGCTTAGAAGACTCACATATGACATGTCAAAGAGCCACATGTGGCTCCTGAGCTACTTGGTAAGTATCACTGGCTTAGAACATTGTGCCATTGCCATTTTTAATTTGTAGCTTACCAGTTTTTGTGTGGCTCATTACAAAGTCTCCCCTTCTATCATTGTCTTTCACCTGTGCATGAAGCCTTTTATGTTTTATTTGGCATCCCCTCATTTACCCTTCTTCTTGTTTATTTATTTTTAAAATTGTTTTAATTGTATTATATATATGTTCTTTGTTAAATTGGTTTTAATGTTTTTAATTGCCACCTTGGTGGGGTTGCCAGTTCTGGGTTGGGGAATACCTGGAGATTTTGGGGGTGGCGTCTGAGGAGAGTGGGGTTTGGAGAGGGGAGGGACTTAAATGGGGTATAACACCATAGAGTCCACCTTCCAAAGCAGCCATATTCTGTAGGTGAACAGATCTCTGACACCTGGAAATCAGTTGTAATTCAAGAGATCTCCAGCCACCACCTAAAGGTTAGCAACCCTAAGCCTTGGGGACCCTAAATTGGGTAGAAAGGTGGTATAAAAACAGTTTAAATAAATAAATAAACTTGCCTTTTATTGGAACAAAGTTTGAGTCCAGTGGCACCTTTAAGACCAACAAAGTATAAGCTTTCGTGTGCACGCACACTTCTTCAGATACAATGAAATGGAAGTTACCCGTCCATACATACAGGCAGTAAATTAGCACACAGCATAATGAAGATGTTCAACAGATTCAAGGACCAAACAGGAAGAACAAGCTTAGTTTATATGGTTACCATTTGTTTAGGTTTAATTCCGGAGGGAAAACATAGTAAAGGAAATAAATATGTCAGAATTGAAGACTGATGGGCAGGCAGATGTATGTATCCTTAACTGTGGAATGCTGAGAGTAATTAACTAAGACCCTGCCATTATGCTCCATCCGTCTCCTTTCAAGCATGGAGGCAACCTTACATCATCTTCTTTGAAGTGGGATAATTGGCAGTTTACTGTAAAGCTTGGATAAGATACTGCCTTTTAAAGTCACCTGTTTCACCTCCTTTACCATGCACACACATTCTCTATTTTAAATTGTTAGTTCTTCTGACAATATATTACAACTGCATCTTCAGCTACTCTGACCCTGCTTAGGTCTCCTACACTCAAGCCTCGGTTCCTGCCGGAGCGCACTGGAGCACCGCTCAGCCAGTCAGGAGCCCAGGGGGCAGGCACAAACGCCCCGCCCCCTACTCCCACCAGCCATCAGTTGGGACACAGTGGGGGGGCGTAACGTTCCCCCGTCTCCCTGAGCCCCGAGGTGGTGGCCTTGGATTCGTAGGGGCAAATTCCACCTCTTGCGTGTGAAATTCCACCTCACGCGAGAGGTCATTCTGGCTCCCCCAGCTCTCGGGAGGGGCTCTTTAAAACGTTATGGCCGCTGGCGCTGTTCTCGGCGGCCTTGGACTCGCAGGGGCAAATTCCACCTCTTGCGTGTGATGTCACATTACACCCGAGAGGTCATTCTGGCTCCCCCAGCTCTCGGGAGGGGCTCTTTAAAATGTTATAGCCGCCGGCGCTGTTCTCGGCAGCTGCGATGCCTGTGCACGCAGGGGGTGGTGGGGCGAAATGTTCTTTTGCCTCCCTGAGCCTCGGGGTGGTGGCCCTGGACTCGCAGGGGCAAATTCCACCTCTTGCGTGTGATGTCACATTACACGCGAGAGGTCATTCTGGCTCCCCCAGCTCTCGGGAGGGGCTCTTAAAAAAGTTATAGCTGGCGACGCTGTTCTCGGCAGCAGCTGTGATGCCCGCGCAGGGGGGTGGGGCTGGGCGAAATGTTCTTTTGCCTCCACGAACCCTGGGGTGGTGGCCTTGGATTCGCAGGGGCAAATTCCACCTCTCGTGTGTGATGTCTGAGCGGCATTACCCCCCCCCCACGCGCAGGCGTTGCAGCTGCTGCTGAGAACAGCGCCGGCGGCCATAACTCTCTAGAGTAGCCATGTTCTCTTGGGAAACCAGTTCTTGTGGTCTGGAAATCAATTTAAATTCCAGGTGATCTCCAGGGCCCACCTGGAGGCTGGCAACCTTGCTGTGAAACTGCCATGGCCAAGTTGCTGAGAAGTTTCTCCTCCCACAGATGAGATGGGTTTTTCCCCCATCTTTTGCACACTTGAACTCTGCTCCCTCTTCCTTGGTTTACAGCTTGTCCTTGCTTGAATTTTGCTGAAGGGTAAAAAGCCTTTCATTAGAACCTCTGTCTCCACCGTTTCCCCTTAACCTTGTTTAACAAATTTGTTGTTGTTCAGTTGCACAGTCGAGTCTGACTCTTCGCGACCCCATGGACCAGATCATGCCAGGCCTTCCGGTCTTCCGCCGTCCTCTGAAGTTTGCTCAACTTCATGTTCGTTGCATCTATGACACTGTCTAACCATCTCATCCTTTGCCGTCCCTGTCTTCTTTTTATTTTATTTATTTATTTATTTGACCTTCAATCTTTCCCAGCATCAGGGTCTTCTCCAGTATCAGGATCAGGATCAGTATTGTACAAATACAGCAGGGAAAAGTGTGCCCCTCTCTGCCAGATTGGGCCCTGGATAGTGTCTTTCCCTCTGTAATCCTGGCAAGATACTTATTGACAGAATTCCAACAAGTGTCCCAGCAAACCTTGACAGATTCCCCCCCCCCCCCTTTGACCTTTTGCAAACAACCTGATCTACTGATTCCTTCCAGAGGCTCTCCCTGTGCCTTGCAAATGTGGCAGCCTGTTCCTGCATGTTAAGGAAATCTTTTTCCAGTCTCATGCACAGCTGGGGCCTGGGACACAGAAACACGGGTTGTGAAACATCTCCTCTTGCGTTATCTCCCCCTGAGAAACAACACCCCTCCCAACAAAGTTCAGAAGCATTAATTGTTTCTGAGATGTGAACTGCCAAATCATGTACAGGGTATGCAGGCTGCGATCAAGTTTCCTTTCTTGTGTTTTGTATTAAAAGTGCATAAAATTTGACTCCCCCCCCCTTAATGGATTTCCCCCCTGGTTTTGTTTGGTGTGGAGAATTATTTATTTACTTACAATAAAGTCCATTCCCACTCCCCACCAGTAGTGACCTAGCAGCTTACAATACTCCCCTTTTCTC
>NW_015161422.1:920096-922063 GCF_001447785.1 Gekko japonicus
CTTATAGTTTAAGTGAAGTTTGTTTCAGCACTAGAGTTGTGAGAGCCTAGTAAAATTGGGGGGAGGAAACTTCAGTCTCTGTTTGTTTTCCCTGAGGGCTTTGAGCCTGATCTGCCTCAAAAGATTGTTGTGCTAAATTGAAATTATCATATGTCATTGTGCGTGGAACAGCCAGGAGAACCCCCACTGGGGGGATTTTTTGGCTACCAAAGCTGTAGCTCTCTTTTAGCACTACTAGGTGGTGTGCTATGCTTATTTTTAGGCTGAGAGTGCTGTGACTTGTCTAAGATCACCCAGCGAGCTTCAAGGGGGAATCGAACCTGGTTCTCCAGATTAGAATCCACCGCTCTTAATCACTACACCAAACTGGCTCATCTCTTGATTCAATTGTGACCAGTGTTCCCTCTAGGCTGAGTTAGTGTGAGCTAGCTCACAGTTTTTTAGCCTCCGGTTCACACATTTTTGTCTTAGCTCGTGAAGGAGGGCTCCAGAGTAACCTAATTTATGCAGTAGCCAAGTCGCTCACTCACAGTTTTTGCTCACAAGACTCCACGGCTTAGAGGGAACATTGATTGTGATCAGCATGGATTTGAGTGTATTAATCCAGCTGCCTGAGATTGCAGAGTGGTTTGCAGTTCAGCTGCCACTACAAGAACCTTCTGATCCTATTAGGGACCCTACTAAGTCAATATCTACTTCTGCTTCATCAAAGGTGTTAATTTAAATTATGCCAACTGCCAATAAAGATGATGCATCGGAGGGGAAATCAATGGGTAGCGGCAGAACATTTCAAGCTGAAGCCAACAAGTCTTCACAGGAGTCTCTTATTATACAAAGCAAATGCTAACAATAAAGATCTACAGGGAAAAAATGAACTTTTAAGATTTGACATTGATGCCTTTAAAAGGGACTTCAGAGAAATTTATAAAAATTGTAGAACCTCCTTGGCCCGTAAATCACTTCTGAGATTAACATCTTTAATGGTGGACAGTTTTTCTTGAAGGCTGTTTAATTACATTTTAATTTTGAAAGTACATTGATTTGCCAGGTTCGGTAGGGCGGGGAATGGTTGCTGTACCAGTAAAAAAATAATGGCCAGGGGTCATTAGTAACTGCTTTGTTGTTGTTGTTGTTGTTGTCGTCTTTCTGGTTCTCCCCTTTCTGTGTGGTCTGTGAAAGAGGATAGTGATATTCTATTGAGAATTTATACCGCCCTTGTCCCCTTGTCAGCTCCTCTTAACCTATGGTAGTTCATTTTTGTTTGGGTGTTCCCTGGAAGCCAGATTTTAAAGGACAGAGATCATTTACTGCATCCTGCATTTTGCGTTTGGTTGTCACTGTGTTTGTAAAGTTTAGTCAAGTATTTTCATCTTTGTTTCGTTAGCCTGGATATCAAGAGCAGTTTTAAACAGTTATGATGACTGTGCTGGTAGAGCCTTTGCTGATGTGTTTAAGTGCCTTTCTTATGTTTCTCCACATGCCGCCAACAAACTGTATTTTTAAGAGGTTTTTTAAAATATATATATTGGTGGTATTGTGCTTTGAGAAGACATTAAATAAAATTTATTTTTAAAAAAGAGGAAAAAAGCAGGTGTGGCCATTCCCTGCTTGATGTCATAATGTCATTTCTGAATGTACATGACAAAAAGTCATGTACAGATTCTGTTTTGCACCATGTGAAAATATCCCTCCTCTTCTTTTCCAGGGGCAAAGTAACGTTCATCACTGGAGGTGGCTCTGGGATCGGATTCCACATTGCAGAAGTCCTGATGAGGTACGGCTTATTGCCCTTCAGCGACTCTAGAGTGGGAGTGTCTGTGGCGGGTTTGAGACCTGGCCATGTTCCACTTCTGTTTCCATGACTGCCCAGTTATGAAGCTATTCTTTTCAAAGAAGCATTTTTCTCCCCTTAGAAGTGCATTGCCATTGATGGACCGTGAAGTTGTACAGTTTTCCCTTCTAGAGCC
>NW_015161422.1:922438-936470 GCF_001447785.1 Gekko japonicus
GGGACCTCTTGAATCTTCTATATTACTATCTGCTTGTTCCATGCTTGCCATTCCTAACAGTGACCGTGTTATTGCAACCATAGTACTGACAATAAAGCAAAACCTTTCTTGGAAGTGTGTGCTCCGTTGTTTGGCTGTGGGTCCTGACAGTTCCAGAGAGGTACCTGTGTTAGTCTGTCCGTGGCAGGGAAAATGAACTGGAGTCTCATGGTAGCTTAAAGAATAAATACCATCTTTCTTCTAGTGTATGCTTTGGTGGAGTAGGGGCTGCTTGGTCAGCATATGATGAAGCGAGTTCTAGTCCAGAAATGCATATGCTAGAAGAAAAATTTGCTTAATTTTTCTGGTACTGAGCAATGCTGTTTTTGGATAATTGTGTTACTTGAGCAATTTTCTTCTTTTCCAAGTGGCAGATTCTAGATGTGTGACAAAGACAGCTTCTGTAGCTTCAGTAGCAAATGGATTTCCACTTTGGGTGGAAGGTTTGTGTGTGTGTGATGTGGGTCCCGCAGGTTCCTCATTTTGTGTGGTTTTTCTTTGCAGGCATGGCTGCCAGACAATCATTGCAAGCAGGAACCTGCAGAAACTGACAGAGGTGAGTGCATGAGACATTGGAGTAAGATTTTAAAAAAGAGATTGGTGAACAATACAGCAGTGTTGGATAAGTTCCAAACGATGCACAGCAGCTGATGGGCTGAATATTTTGAGTAATTCCTGTTAAGATCAACATCTGAATTTTGATAGCTTTGTGCTATTGGAACTTGTAAAACTGTACCAGTTTGATGGCTCACCTAACAGCCCATGAAGAACTTCATGCCACAGCTTGAAAATTTGATATAACCTGTTGTGCTGATGGCCAGATGGCACTGCCTTTTGGAAACAAATCAAAGTTTTGGTGGAGGCAGCCTTGCTGAGATCCCCATCAGAGTGGAAGGCAGCGGATTTGTTCAGGAGGAAGTTGTCCCACTCAAGAAGATGATAGCCAGCCTGGTGTCGTGGTTAGACTGCCTGGCTAGGGTCTGGGAGACCCAGGTTCGAATCCCCACTCTGCCATGGAAGCTCACTGGGTGACCTTGGGCCAGTCACACTCATTGTGGCCCTGTTCACATTACCGTTCTAAACCAGATGTTATTAGTTGTTGACCCAATTTCGAGTAAAATCAGGGATCATTTCCTGCAGGAGCGCACAGGAGCAGAGCTCCAGCACTAAAGAGCCCAGGGGGCGGGCACATGCAACAAGCCCCACCCCCTGCTCCCAGCAGCCCTCATTCAGAGCAAGAAGCAGCCAGGTAAGCTGCAGAGCTCCCCCCGGTCCAAAACAGTCCAGTGGCACCTTTAAGACCAAGTTTTATTCAGGTACAAGCTCTCCCTCCTCTGCGAGGACAGATCTGCACGTCCCCCCCCAAATAGCTAGCAATAGCAGTGCGTGTTGCCTTCTGACACACTTCCGGTGATGTCAGGGTGCGTGGCATATGCAAATGAGTTATGCTAATAAGCTCCTGCACCTATTTTCCTACAAAATGACCCCTGCCTATACTTATCCATATCCTCAATATCCCTCAGTTACAAGAAAAGAATATACTCCAGTCACGTATCTAATATTTCTTCTTGCAGTCACAAGTGCTAGAAATTATGACTCTAATCTCAAACACACTCACAAGGCTAAATCCCATTCAAAGCTGCTTATTCATGAGCAAGTATGTTAGGGCTTACTACTTTTATGAGTTTAACAGCAGACTTCCAAAAAGATATTGTAAACACCAAAAATTCATAATAAAATTGCAATTTTTAAAAGTATTGATGCATTCAATACATACATTTGATATCTGGATCTGAAACTATCTGTCCTCCTTCAATGCTTCACCTTATTAGTTTTCATTCTGATGGGCATTGTTGCCTTTTATTATAAAGCTTCTGGACTATTTTTTTAATGTCTCCACATCTTCCATTCATCCCCCCCCCCCTTTCATGTTCCATTGCACATTTGAAAGAGGAAAAACTCAGATGAAAAATGAAAACATAAACTGTGCTATCTGGCTAAACTGGATTGGACAAGTGGAAATACATGTGTCTGGAATTGCAGGGTGCAGTAATATGAATAAGTCTGAGCCCTGAGTGTTAAATACTGAATATAGTTCAAGTGGGTTCACTCTTTATGGCTGAGAATTGGAACATTGTGCTAGCCATAAACCAGATGAATTGCTGATTTCTGAAAACTTGGAAGTATAGCAATGACAGCACATTTTTAACATTTAGGGTTTCAGCAAAAGAGGAATCCATCACTGACATTTTCTTCTCTGTTATTAAATAAGCAGCCCTTAGAACACCTAGGCTGTTAAATAATCTAAGAGTTGGATATATGATTGTTACAGAAAACCTATAGTTATAACATTCTCAGTCCGTTTAATGATTAGGAAGATATGATTGGCACTTGGCGGGGAAGTCTGTATTCCTGGGGAATTACAAGTTATTAAAGCATCAAGTAGGCTTAATTTCTTAACCCTTTTATGAGGCATCCAGCAGAGACACTACAAATCTTTACTATGCCAAGGAAAAATGTTATGTAGCTTCTTAAAAGATTTGATGGGATTTTGATAATATCCAGAAGAGGACGTATAAATTTAAGATAAAAGTGACTGTAGAATCATCAAAATGTAAATGGAATCCATGGATCTTCTTTGCAATGGGACATGACTGGAAGGGACCATGAAGTGAGAACTGAGACAATCTTCTGCCAGTGAAATCCTTTGCAGAGTCTCACCCTTCTAAGTCTCTCTGCCCAAAGGGGAAACAAAAACAACTAACACGATAGGTTGTCTCTGAACCAGAGATAAGCTTTCCACAGCCAGGAATTTTTCCTTTCCTGTTCTATATTTTTGTTCTGCATTTTGTTCACCTTTGAGTACCTTGTCTCAGAACTGCAGTCGCATCCAGACCAATTCATTGATGTTCATCTGGTATATTGAAAATGAAGCCAGGTGAGCAGCGCTCTTATTTGGTAGACTGCAGCCATGACACTAGAAACGTGAAATGAAATTGACCAAGGCCACCTTAACTGCCAAGATTCACACCTCCAGGGAACACAGAACAAAACTCCTATGGGGAGCAAGGGAAGGGGAAGAGAATGAAGAATACCACCAGCTATGCAGAGGGAAAAGCACATGCAGCCTTACTTACAGTGCCATTCTGTAATAGACTTAAGCCCCTGTCACACGGGAGGTTTTGCCCCGCAAGAGGGATGGATCGGGGGCACATCAAACAAGCGCGATCACACTGCAACATCTGGGAAGCGGCGCGCACCCGTCCCCGATCCGGACCTTCAGGCCGAAAATGCGCATAAAAAAAGAACCTACAAAATGGTAGGACCTACCTGAAACGGTGCAGCAAGCACGGCCGTGAGATCGCTGGCGTGCCCGTCTTCAAGAGCAATCGAGGCTTCCAGCCGAACTGCACATGCACACACATGCGCAGCCAGCTGCCTCGCTCTCCCTTCTGTGGCTTCCCCCCGGCATCTGATCGTGCCGGGGAGCAACTGCGCAGCGGCTCAGGGGATCTGTCTGATCCCGCCGCCATGTGTCTCTTTTGGCGTGGCTCAAAAAAGCCACACTTTGGCCGCGTCATTTCCCCCTGTGTGGCCGGGGCCTTAGAAGAGTGAAACTCTGCTGTGAATGGCAACAATGCAATCTAATTCTATAAACTCTTTCCTTGGAGTAAGTGCCATTGAATGGACGTGAGTAGGATTCTGAGTAGACCTGATTTGGATGGCGCTGTTATTTACTTTTAAAAGACACATCTCATGAAGAGTCTGAGCACAGTAACTGAGCACATGCATCATCAACAGTCTAGCCAACCACCCTATTACTGAGTAATATTTGCAGCCAGTTATATTAACTATATTAAAAATTTATGTCATTCAGGTCAGATTTTGATTAGGTTATCATTTGAATACAGGTCCCTACTAAAAAAGAGTTGCGTCTGCCTATGACAAGTAAATCCTGGAAAAAGAAAAACAGTTTGCTCTTGGGAAAAGAGGGACACATTCATTGTTAACCAGATGTCTGAAGAGCACAGACACAAATGGGCAATCAACATCTACCCATACACATGCCTTCTCCATTGTGGCCTCCACATTTTGGAACAGCCTGCTAGAGGGGATCCACCCTGCCTGTAACAAGTAACTTTGGTAAGAAGTAGAGTCTTTTCAGTGGTGTGGAGCATCAAAGCCTTCTGAAGGAGATTCATTGCTGCCAGACTTTTTATTTATTTATTTATTTATTTATTTATTTATTTATTTGATTTTTATCCCGCCCTCCCGCCGAAGCAGCTCAGGGCGGCTTACAACTTCATATATTTGCACAGTCTTTCCCTTTTCGATATTCCATATAGACACATTCAGGTCTTTAAAAAAAGCTGGCTCTAAGCATGCTTCTTTGGTGAGGTATTTAAGTATGCATTACTAAATGGGTGGCCGTGTTATCCCATAGACTTCCACAGCTGTTCTCTTGTCTGCATTTTTTTGCTAAGAAAAATAATCCTTATTTAAAAATCTAAACACGTGTTTTATGATACATTGTGCTAATAATTAAGATAATGAAACAGAAATTGTTTTTTAAACTGTTTTCCATGTATAGTGTGAAACACGTTTCCAAAGCCAATTTAGCATTCTTGGGCACCAATTATATGACTAAAAAGAATAGCTACCAGTCAATTAAACAAACAAGCACAGCATGTGGTTTTTATGGCTCTCTCATTGAACAAGCTGTAATTACAAAATTATGGCATAGCTCAATTCTGATCTAATCAGTGCAAATCTCAAAGATGTATGAAAAAGATTAGAACAAAATTAGAACTTTGCCCTGTGTTCTACATTAGGGTTTCCAAACCTGCATCTGGGACTAGAAAGAGCAAGTTGGGGTGGGGGGGATTGTTGCTCAACACTCTAGAAATCTCCCTGATGTCTATGCTAAAGACCATTGGGAGGATTACTAGACTGTCACTCAACGTAGTGATGCGACTTCTGGGCTTTCACCCAAAAGTGACATCACCTCATTGTGTGATGTTGTCATCCCCATTTTTTTCTCTGCCACTCTGTTGAGTTCTAGTGGGAGATGGGAAGCACCAGTGGGGGTTTGCCCGCTTGTGACAGGCTGCCAACCCCATTCTATGTTCAATTTTATTTTTTTAATTGAGTTGGGCACACATGAATGATTTCTAGTAGTAGTTTGGCTCAGTGATTCTAAAAACACAGTGTAAAGATATTGCATTCTGATCAATGTTCCCTCTAATTCCCCCCCCCCCCCCAAATACAGAGCAGTTGACATCCTGAGCAGAATGTAACTGCTGTAATCTTAAAATGGGCAGTGGGCAGTGGAGGACCCTGGACAGCTCCAAATTGCTACTGAGTGGGGCTTCCTGTGTTAAGGAGCAGCCACTCACATGCACAGCTTAGAGGGGACACTGATTTTTATCCAAGTCTGCCTTTGTAGTTAAAGAGGGGGACTACCTGACTCCATTTCGCTTGGCTCTCTTTCCAATTATGAATATCTCTGTGGGCTTTGACTGTATTAAAACAAATAGCTGTAAAAATACTTCCCACATCTACTAAGAACAATCCCCCCCCCCCAGTTGTTCTTTTCTGGCTTCCCTTCCCTTGATTGCTTATATATAATTGTATAATTCAATTTGCTTCCTGAACCAACAATAATTTTGGAAGAAGAATGCTGTGGAGATCTATCTTTCCTCCCTGACTTCTCTCTTTTGCAGTACAAAGTCTAATGCTATGTTTTAGCTGTACCTATTTTCAGTTTGAATTTTTACGGCTTTACAGACACTATAAAAATGTGTACTGAGAGTCCACCAACTGTGCATATTGGGGGCACACGCTACGTAATCTTCCTGATATGCAGGGGTCATTTGGGGGGGGACGCGGGGGGACGCCATCCCCCCGGGTGAGGTGCAGGAGGGAGGGGCCTGGAGCTCCCTGCTGGTGCCCGCTGGAGGTCGCCGCCGGCTGTGGGGAGGACACACTTCCGGTGATGTCAGGGGGTGTGGCATATGCTAATGAGTTATGCTAATGAGTCCCCCTAGCTCTTTTTCTACGAAATGACCCCTGCTGATATGCATTGTAGCTGTGTTATGTGAACAGGGACAACAAATGAAATTACCATGAGTGTACAGCCTTGGTATGCGTGGCCAGAACACAGGGTTTCCCAGGGTTTGCATTCACGTGAACATGTATGGTATATACATGAGTCTGTTGCCTCTGTTCAGAAAACGTAACAACCACGGGACTTGGCAGGACTGTGAGTAGCACAATCTCTTATCTCATTCACTTGGTGGGCTCACACAGTATATGTTATTGCCCATAAAGGCCTAATGCTTAACTACTAAATAGAGTGTTTCTCATGTGGTTTTTTGCCCATTAGGACTGAAGATCTGTTATTCAATTATTTCTGATTATCACAAGCTATAACAAAGCTCTCATCCAGACAGATGGTAGTTCTAAATATAGTTGTTTATTCCCTAATCAGGTAACCAACCAAGGAAGATAATAATATATTGTAATATAATTACTGATAATCACATACCCATATAAAATTGTGGTTTACTAAAACTATTGTTAGTCTGATCCAGGTGGGTAGCCATGTTGGTCTGAAGCTGCAGAACAAAGTTTGAGTCCAGTGGCACCTTTAAGACGAACAAAGTTTTATTCAGGGTACAAGCTTTTGTGTGCACGCACACTTCTTCAGATACAGTGAAACAAAACTTCAACCATTACATATGGGGCAGGGGTTAGTTGCCAGGAAGGGCTAGCTAGAGTCAAGATGCAGAAGTAACTAGGGGATTATATTTGAGATTGGATCTGTGAATAGCAGTGAATTAGCATACAAATACAAGAGTTAACAAACAGATGTGAGAACCAAGTTTGAGTCTAGTGGTACCTCCAAGACCAACAAAGTTCAATTCTTGGTAAATACAGCTAAGACTGGAATAATGCATTTGGTAAGACCCATGGACAGCAGCAAACTGACATACAGATAATAAAAGAGAACAACAGAGAACTAAGTCAGATGGCACCTTTAAGGCCAACAATCCAATTCCAATCTTAGCTATATTTATTCCTATGCATTTTGACTCTAATTAGCCCTTCCTGGTACCTACCTCGCCCTCTCTACCTATATGTAACGCTTGAGGAAATCTGTTTCAATGTGTCTGAGGAGAGGGCGTCTATACATGCTAAGTCTCTCAGTTCTTGCTTATACCCAGAACTGAACTTTGTTGGTCTTGGAGGTACCACTAGACTCAAACTTGGTTCTTACATCTGTTTGTTAACTCTTGTATTTGTATGCTAATTTACTGCTATTCACAGATCCAATCTCAGATATAATCCCCAGTTACTTATGCATCTTGACTCTGATGCCGAACTTAGTGCAGACACCCAATCGGCATAGCCCGCTGCAACCCTGGCAGAGCATGGGGAATCAAACCGGTTCTCCCACATTAGCGTCCTAACTAGCCCTTCCTGGTAAATAACCATATGTAACGAGCTGCAGTGGCTCAAGTGGTTAAGACGCTGAACTGCAGGCTGTGGAAGGTCGGTAGTTCAGCAGTTCGAGACTGAGCTGCCGCATGACGAAGTGAGCTCCCGTCTCTAGTTCCAGCTCCTGCCAACCTAGCAGTTTGAAAGCGAGAAATTGCAAGTAGATAAATAGGTACCACTTCGGTGGGAAGGTAACAGCGTTCCGTGCGCCTTGGTGTTTAGTCATGCCGGCCACATGACCACGGAAACGTCTTTGGACAGCGCTGGCTCTTCGGCTTTGAAATGGAGATGAGCACTGCAACCCTAGAGTCGGATTCGACTGGCTTTCGAGCAAGGGAACCTTTACCTTTAATGGTTGAAGAAGTTTTGTTTCATTGTATGTGAAGAAGTGTGTGTGCACACGAAAGCTTATACCTTGAATAAAACTTTGTTTGTCTTAAAAGTGCCACTGGACTCAAACTTTGTTCTATCGTTACTCTGATCATTCAAAGAAGGGCCACTTTCCTATAGGTAGTTAGGATATGTCAACCAGGACCTGAAACAATTGTGGAGTTAGTCCTCAATATCTCTACCAGTGCTGAATGGGCCATGCAGCTCATACCTGGCCATCAGTACCAATGACACGTATCAGCTTACCTGTTTTTTCCTCTGGCACACCTGCCAACTAACAGCAGGTGGTAGTGGGTGAGCTGATACCCATCACTGGCATTGCTGGGCAGATCTGAGCTGAGTGGCCCCTACATTCTTGGCTTGTAGTGCCACTGGGAACACTCAGCCTGGCTTGGTGCTGGGCCTGTTACTACATATTTGTAGATATAGTAATACTACCCTGAAGTATATGGAAATCTTCGTTGGAGATAACCTGCCAGTGTTAGATTTTAGTCATTCTTTCAGGGGGCAAATAAATAGTTTAATGTATTAATCTTGTTTATTATAAAGTGCATTTTACACAACCAACTGTAGTTTTTTAAATGTTCAGCTTGCTTAAATTATTTGTTCTGGCTCCTCTTTTCTAACCAAAATCAATACGATTGTGATTGGTCCCTCTTATGTCTTCTTGTGAGTAATGGCCTGGTTTACTTTGAAAACTTCTCTTCATGTAATACAAGATGTAACTAAAGGTTGTTTGATTTCTGGGAAGACAAAAAAATCAATATGTTCTTCCAGAATACACACACATGCACGCACACACAGACACAAAACCCAGACAGTCTGAACCCTAAAATAAAACCAACCCAAAATGTTACATTCTGTGTATATTGTATTAAAACAACACCAATTGCTTGTTGAATGCATACATTTCCTTCATAAACCAGCTTCCATATTCTGCCATGTTTTGAGAGAGAGAGTGCGAGAGAGAGAGAGAGAGAGAGAGAGAGAGAGAGAGAGAGAGAGGCATCACAGTTGAAATGCTCTTGTTGCAGATGTGACTGTAAATATGCCTCTTAGAGCTATCTGCATTGTCTTCTTGTATTAAATTATCTCGGTGATTGAGCACTTGATATTTTTAATTGCAGCAAGGAGCTCAAGAATCATTCAAGGGAGAATTCTCTTGTTTGAATTTTCGGAGGTTGCTTCTTCATCATTGATAAATTGTAATAGCATCTAAGACCTAGACTACAACAATCCCATCAACATGAACAGAATACCAATAATATTGTTTCCCATGTGCATCTCTCCAGCTGTGGTGCTTACTTATTCTGCAGCTGGCACTTCTGCTTGCCCAAAGAGCTCCTTGGAAAACGCAAGTCTTTCACAAGCGGAAGTGCCATCGGCAGAGGAAGCAAAAGCCACAGCAGAGGAAAACCTCCACAGTGGCTGTAGAGAAGCATGGGGCCGGGGGGCACAGTATCATAGGACCCAAGCCATTGTTTGCAAATGCTGTTTTCTTTCTATAGAATATATACATGATTAGAAAGAAACTTTCATAAACCCATTCTTAAATGATAGCCCTAAAACTCCTGCACTCCTAGCTGAAACTCACTCTACCTTATCCTACTTTGGAGAATTATAGATGTTTTATTCCAGGATATTTAAACTCATTAATCATAACAAAAAATCTTAATTAAAAATTGGTTATGAGGCCAGTTATTCATGTGTGCAAATATTCCTCTAGTGGCTTTTTCAGGGGCTGCCAAATGTTCATTATCCAAAAACTGGGGTGGTTCCCCCCCCCCCAGATATTGGGCATAATCCAGCAAGACATTCGTTATTGTGACTGAATTCCATTGAAATCAGTGGTCCTAATGCTAACTTCTTAAATCTGATAGATTTTGATGGTACTTTAAGTGCAATCTATAGCCAGCTGTGGTGTAATGGTTGAGAGCAACAGACTCTAATCTGGAGAACTGGGTTTCATCCCCCAGTCTTCCACATAAAGCCTGCTGGGTGTCCTTGGGCCAGTTACAGTTCTCTCAGAGCTCTCTCAGCCCCACCTACCTCACAGGATGTCTGTAGTGGAGAGAGGAAGGGAAGGCGATTGTACAATTTCACTTCTAAATGGATTTTAGCTCCTGCTTTCCATGTACCAAAACGCACCTATTTATGTATTTCCTGTATTCCTCTTTTCTCTTCCCAATATACACATAGAATTTCCTCCCCTCCCTTTGATTTCTTGCCTTATCCCAATGAGTCGCCTGTGAGTTTCCTCATGCCCAGTTTCCTATTCCATCTCTTTCCCAAAAACAAAGTGATTCCAGTAGCACCTTTAAGACCAACAAAGTTTTATTTGAGGTATATGCTTTTGTGTGCCTGCACACTTCTTCAGAAATGGAAGTTACCAGTCCATACATATAGGTAGAGGGTGGGCAGCAAATTTTTGTTGTCCAGTCGCACAGTCGGGTCCGACTCTTTGTGACCCCATGGATCATCTCCTGCCAGGCCCTCCTGTCTTCTGCTGTCCTCTGAAGTTGGCTCAATTTCATGTTCGTTGCATCGATGACACTGTCTAACCATCTCATCCTTTGCCGTCCCCGTCTTCTTTGACCTTCAATCTTTCCCAGCATCAGAGTCTTCTCCAGTGAGTGCTCCCTTCTCATTTGGTGGCCAAAGTATTTGAGCTTCAGTTTCATTATCTGGCCTTCCAGGGAACAGTCAGGGTGGATTTCTTTTAGGATTGACTGATTTGATCTTCTTGCAGTTCAAGGGACTCTCAAGAGTCTTCTCCAGCACCATAGTTCAAAAGAATCTATTCTTCTGTGCTCGGCCTTCCTTATAGTCCAACTCTCGCAGCCATACATGACTACTGGGAATACCATTGCTTTGACCATACGGACTTTTGTTGGCAGGGTGATGTCTCTACTTTTTATCATGCTGTTTAGGTTCGCCATCGCTTTCCTCCCAAGGAGCAGGCGTCTTTTAATTTCATGGCTGCTGTCACAGTTTGCGGTGATCTGGGATCCCAGGAACGTGAAGTCTGTCACTACTTCCACAACTTCCCCTTCTATTTGCCAAAGAGTGATGGGGCCGGATGCCATGATCTTAGTTTTTTTGATGGCAGCAAATTAGCATACAGCATAATGTGGGGCGGGACCAGGAAAAGGTAGACCTTTCTTTTCACATGGCAGAAAGCCTGACCTAGCTGTAATTTCCCTGAAAGCATTCCTGCAAAGAAGATTTGCAGAAGAATGAAGAAAATCCGAGGTGCGCAAAACCACCATGATGGGATGGAACCAAGGCTCAGGTGAGAGAGCATCTGGTTGGCATGCAGAAAGCCCCAGTGTCAATCTCTGGCATCTCCAGATCAAAGGATCAGGTTGTAAGTTATATGAAAGACTTATTTCTGAAATCCTGGAGAGCTTAGTAGACAATATTGACCTTGAAGGACCAATGATGTGTTTCAGTATGGCAGCTTCATATGTACATATATGATGCTGTGTGGAAGTGTGTGTGTGGGGGAAAAGCACTGAATGTGGGGCAAATCACCAGGTGGAAATGCCACAGAAATATCCATGATTTTATGATAGATAAGTATTTGGCCCACACTTCTTTCATTATACAATTGACATTTCTAGCCGAATCATTCAGCTGTTTGTTTTGTTTACTTTCATTCTTTTTCCAAACAGGACAGATACTCACAATGCTTTTATTAAGAACTGTCTGCAGATTCTGGCAAGCATGGCATTGGTTTGTGCCCAGTTAGCATCTTTCAGATATTACCTGTATATTTACATATTGGGGGGGGGGGGAGAGGTCAAATTCTGGAAGATGATTTTGTAAAGCAAAGGTGTGGAGTGCTGTCAAAATTGTGTTTTCAGATCTCCTTGGCAAAATGTTGGTTTTCATTCCAGGAGCCAGTTATTTTGGTTATATTAAAGAACATGAGAAGAGCCCTGCTGGATCAGACCAGTGGTCCATCTAGTCCAGCATCCTGTCTCACACAGTGGCCAACAAGTTCCTCTGGACGGCCAACAAGAGGGCATAGAGGCTGAGGCCTTCGCCTAATGTTGCCTCCTAGCTCTGGAATTCAGAGGCTTAGTGTCTCTGAATGTGGAGGTTCTCCTCAGTCACCATGGCTAGTAGCCATTGATAGTCCTATTCTCCATAACGCTGTCTAATTGCCTTTTAAAGCTGTCTATTCCTGTGGCCATCACTACATACTCTGGCAGCAAATGCCATATTTTAATAATCTCTGTGTAAAGTAGTATTTCCTTTTGTCTGTCCTGAACCTACTGCCCACCCCCTTCATTGGATGACCTCAAGTTCTAGTGTTTTGGGAGAGGGAGAAAAAAGTCTCTTTGTCAGCTACCTCATGCACAATTTTATAAACCTCTATCACTTTAGTCATCTCTTTTCTAAACTGAAAAGTCCCAGACTCTTCAGCTTTTCCTCTTAGGGAAGGTGTTCCAGCTCATCTTGGTTGCCCTCCTCTGTACTTTTCCAGCTCTGCAATGTCCTTTTGGAGTTACAGTGACCAGAACTGTGCACAGTATTCCAAATGAGGCCGCACCATAGATCTATACAGGAGCATTATAATGTCAGCTGTTTTATTGCCAATCTCACTTAAGGTAGCCATTTTCTCACTAGGGTGGGTTTCTCCCAGTGGGCCCGGGTTCTCGGTCCTTCATCAATCGCGGACTAAGGGGCTGGGGGGAGGTGTGGCGATTTTCATTCGGGAGGCTTTCTCCTTCAGGGCGCTCCCCCCGCTGGAGATCACGGGCATGGAGTGTGTCGGCTTTGTGCTGGGGACTGTGGAGAGTTTGGTGATCTGGCTAGTGTACCGACCACCTAACGCACCGGCCAGTAGCCTGCCGTCCCTGCTGGAGGCCATATCAGGCTGGGCGCTGGAGCACCCTAGGCTTCTGGACTTGGGTGACTTCAACGTCCATGCCGATGACGTGGCTTCCAGACTTGGTATCATCCATGGCGGCACTGGGACTTTCTCAATGTGTAGCAGTCCCCACGCACCGGGCCGGGCACACGATTTGATTTTCACGGCAGGGATTACAGTGGACCGGATTACTGCAGCAGCAGTACCATGGTCGGACCACTTGGCCCTGAAGGCTCGTCTGAATGTCCCACCCCAACCCTGTTTAGGCGGCGAGCAGATTTTAGCTCGCCCACGGAGCCAAATGGACCCTATGCGGCTTCAGATGGCTCTGCGGGATCCAATGCCCCCTGGCGGCTCATTGGATGAGCTTGTGGAGGACTGGTATGACCAACTATCCACAGCCATTGATGAGATCGCTCCCAGGCGCCCTCTGCGCTCTCATTCTAGGCTGTCTGTCTCCTTGGTATACCCAGGGGTTGCGGCTCATGAAACGAGAGCTAAGACGGTGGTGGCGTGCCCGCAACGAAGCGTCAAGAACATCCTATAGGACATTTATGAGATCCTATGAGATGGCAGTCAAGGCTGCTAAGAGGGAGTTCTATGCAGCCAGGATTGCGTCTGTGAGCTCACGCCCAGCCCAATTATTTAGAACAATTCGGTCTTTGACAGCTCTGCCCCAAGGCAGACAAAACAGTAGGGAATTGGATATTGACTGTGAGGCTTTTGCGAGCTATTTTGCAGATAAAGTCTTGACGCTCCGCCGTGACCTCCCTGCCACAATTGAAACAGTGAGTTTGATTGAACTTGAGGCTCTATGCATGTCTCCTTGTCATATTATGGATTATTTCAGCCTGCTCAGCCTTAAGAAGTTGACAGATTGCTCCTAACTGTACATCCTACCATGTGCTCCCTTGATCTGTGCCCTTCGTGGCTCATTAAAGCTGGCCATGAGGGGTTTCGAGGTGTACTGCGGGAGATAATCAACAAGTTCATCATTGTGGGGCTGTTCCCAGAGGCACTTAAGGAAGCAGTGGTGCGCCCTCTCTTGAAAAAGCCATCATTGGATCTGGCCAAATTGGCTAACTACCCGCCGGTTTCCAACGTGCCCTATTTGGGCAAGATAATAGAGAGGGCAGTGGCAATTCAGTTACAGAGCTTTCTGGATGACGCTTCTGTATTAGATCCCTTCCAGTTCGGCTTCCGCCCAGGTCATGGGATGGAGAC